>NW_025422501.1:0-213430 GCF_904849725.1 Hordeum vulgare subsp. vulgare
GATGTGTATGATGTATTAATTTACTCTGTAATTTTGATATGTAATATTTGTTTAACATGTATGTTATTTACATAGCTTGTCCCTTTCAATATCTTTACTAGAAATGGTGCATCCAACCACCGGTCCTACATATGACCCGTCGAGCCCCGTTGGACCATCTAATGAGCAACTGGACCGAATCTGAAGCTGAGAAAAGAGATAAATATGATCATGAAAGGCCAGTACTGGGCATCGGCGCGCCGGCGCAAACGAGCGCACCGTTAGATCTATCTATGCAGCAATTGTTTCCCTCGATGCAAACATATTTTGTTCAGATGCAGCAATTTTGTCAACGGTTGCAACAAAAATATAGTTGTAGCAAAAAAAAATCTACGTGATCGTAGCAAAAAAACGAAGCTGATGATGCGTAGTAGCAAAACAAAATAAGGGTCATAGCAAAACAATCCGGTGAACTCGGGTTACAACTCTGATGAACGTGTATGCAACTTTTTTAGTGAATAGTTGCAGCAAAAAAATATACCGGTTGTAGCTAAAAAATAACACGGTTGTAGCAAAAAAATCTAACGAACTCGAGTTGCAACGAAACGTGGATGTAGATTTTTTTTAATGAACAAATCGTAACAAAAATAGAAAACGCTTGTAGCAAATTTTACAACTGTTGTAGCAAAATCTGGACAAAAATTATTGCATACATTGGCAAGCACAAGCCCGCGGGTCACGCGCGACTGCCGAAGCATTCGGTCGGCGCCCCATTACGAAACGTTTCCCAATATGAAAAGGGTAGTGGTCATGGCACAATAATGCACTTAACACGGTCGAAACAAGAAAACAGGTCCACAACTTCAAGTTAAATAAGACGCCAAAAACAAAAAAAAAAAACAGGTTCACAACTTCAACTTAAATAAGACAGCCAAAAAAAAGGTTCATATATTTTTTTTTTCTCCCATGATAATACGTGTTTTTATTCATGTCATAAAGGTCAAAGTACATGCCACGTCAAGGCCGACATGAAAAAACTATAAAGATAGCATAACATCTTTGAGCTTCGCACCGACGTTCATTGGCTGCCTCCCGCACCACCAAAACAACCATTGAACAAAAAATGATGGATCACCTCCTCATCCAAACTCGACGCGTCTCCATCGCTGATATGCAGCTTTGCAGACCTTCTTGGTGACTCACTAAAAATGGATCCCTAGCCATTGAACGGACCAGACAGGGGCAACCCATCGGACACATCATCGAACTCCATATCTGACACCCCACATGACTAAGACGTCGAAGAAAAAAAGCATACTTGTCATCCATGAACCACGAACACAACACGCGTTTCATCTTTTAGATGTCGATGCAAACTACAATATGCACCCACTCCTGAACTACCTTCCAAGCTATGCGCCGACGCAGGAGCAAACGCCATGGCAACAGCGAAGCCGGAGGAGACAGGTCCATTGCGAGGATGCCGCCGTCCCGACGCCATCAATTTTTGAACTGGCTTCCAAATCCATTTTCAACCATAGGACTGATGGTCCTCGTCAAGAAAGGATCCAAAGAATCATTATTCAGCGACGCCATCGTCGTCGCCGAAGTCAAGATGAGAACAACCTAAAAACCTAGACTACAAAAGACTAAAAAGGATCCACATGCGTGGATCCAACGGCTCCCCTCACCACAGACGACCGATGTCGTCAACGGAGGGGAGCCGTCGTAGGACGGCAGTGAAAGATTGGCTTCTGTGGCGGCGTCTAGGGTTCCAGCCGTCTGGGACGGGAGCAAAAATGATCTCGTTACCAGGGTAGAAATTAACACGTACGTGGGATGAATACGGCCTAGGCAAACAGGTCCACAACTTAAGCCAACGAATTAGTTGGATGCAATAGAAACACATTTTAAATAGGGTGTACCATTGCACATCTAAATGACTAAACAAAATATGAAAGAAAAAAAAATATACGCATGAACCTCTACATAAGATCAATGATATAGGATTTAGATATGTAAATATTTATCTTACATCTAGATGTGTTTTAGCAAAACCGTTTCAAATACTAGCCAAAACCCACAACGACATAGTAATCTAAAAAAACTTAGAGGCCTATAAGATTGGCTTCTCCACCTCCTCTGCTTACTCATCGAAAGAACGCACTGCCGGCTAGCAAGGCAAGGAACAAAGCGGCGGCGGCACAATTAACCACCCTATCCTGCCGCTTGTACACTTGCTCGCGTTCTAATCGTCTCTGCGCCGATGCTTCAAGGTGTTCCCGCATGCATCTGTCTCCAGTCAAGAGCTTCCTTCTTGGCTGCCCTTATAGGTACGCCATGCCGTCTGTGCTGCCGGGGTTGAGTGTACATGGATCCGTGTAGGACTTCCTGGCGGCGGCGGAGCTGCAGCTGAAAAGTCGAGCATCCCCCACCGCCGGCGCTCCGGACGAGGAAGCGCTGCTCCTCCTCGAGCGCTCGCGGAAAAATATCTGGTGACGGAGGAGGACAGGAGGCGCGGAAGACGCTGACGGAGCACCGCGGCGGAGCGGATCGCCGACGCCATCTCTCTAGACGGCGATGGGGTGACTTTGTTTCCACCTTCCTCCTCTAGCTGGAGGCGCAAGGCGAAGGTCGGAGGACTGGAAGTGGACTCCCCTCCTCGGATTCGTAACTGAGCCGGAATCAGACTACAGCCACCACCATCTATATGTACACGGGCGGCGTTCTCCCAGGGAACGAGACAGCTAGCTAATAAGCAGCGTCCATGGCGACGGCGAGGAGGCGCAAGGCGAAGGCCGCCAGGGCCGCGGCCGCGGAAGCCATGAAGAAAGACAGGAAGAACGCCTACGATGCCATGGTCACAGCGGATAAGGAGTCCCGGCAAGCCGAAGCGGAGGCCAAGGAGGCCACCACGACGGCCGCGGCCAAGGCCGAGGAGTCCATGCAAGCCGTCGGCATGGCCATGGCGAAAGCCGAAGAAGCCGCCGTCATAGCCAGCGTGAAGGCGGAGGAAGCCGAGAAGGCAAGAGAAGCCTACCGCGAGGTGTGTCGGCAGGTGGACGCAGCGGCGGAGTGGGCGCAGTGCGAGGAGGAGCTCTTCGCCGCCCGGTTCCGACGCTACTGGAACCAACTCGTCGCCCGCCCCGGCGTCACCTTCCATCAAACCAGTAAGATGTATATCTACGCTCAAGCTGCATACATATATTTGACCAGTTAATTGCTCGTACTAACTTGATACACAACATCTGATGAAATCCATGTAGCATCGATCCCCGCCATGCGGTACACGCACCCTGCTCCCCATGATAGGCCCAAGGCCATGGATACCTTGCAGATCACGTCGGTGAAGATCGCAGCGGTCGACGATTGCCTGCAATGGCCGCTGCAAGTGTATGGCATCATCGCGGCACGAGATGTCTTGGATCACAAGCGCAACATTCTTTTCCACCGCCGGAGGGGTGATTGCCAAATAATCACTCAAGAGGTTAGTACGCTACGTTTACGGACTCTTACAGGCCTATTACAGGATAAATTTGAGGTAGCAATCTGTGATTGGATAAAAGGGGGAGGGAGGGTCCCACCCACCGAAAATCAGGGGGGGCGCAAGTTTAGTTGGTCGAAAGGTCCGTAAAATCTCTGTAATGAGGCCGTAGATGTAGCATTTTTGTTTTAGCTAGGTCTGCTCTTTTTGGCGCCAAACCCAAAATTTTAAGGTTTTACTTCCTCTGTACAGAATATCACTTTTGCTCCTCACTTTTACTTCAGCACACCTCACGGAGTATTTATAGTTTTAGTAGGCTAAACTTAGCCTACTAAAACTACAAGTATTTCGGTATAGAGGGAGTACCAATCAGCAGCTTTTTTTTGCTCTGCGGTTGAAGATGTTCTTAATATTTACATGGACAATTGCCATTCCCATGCAGGATCCATACCTAGCATTGACGGGCCCTAGTCGCGCCATTGCCGTGTCGAGGGACCTTTCATACATCGAGGTCTCGCTCAAGGTGAAGGGCGCGAGTAGAACTAGATCCGAGGACGGAGATTTGAGCGATCTAGTCCTGAGTTACGGGACCGGATTATGTCTCGCAGGCATTTACCCTAGCAGGCTCAGCACACTTGAACTCGAATCCAGTCACATTAATCGCTCCGTGGAGGCCACGGTCCGCATCAAAATCACCCACGGGTCATGGCCGGATGGTCTCCGAGGCGCGTTCACTGCCGGCATGAGCAGCAACAATGGCCTGGAAGTGGAGCTGCTCAATACCAGAGACGGTAGAGCTTTGCCCGTCGACTCTGAAGGTGTGGTCAAGCTCCAGCGCCGCGTCATCTCCGTCTACATCGAGGGGATGCTCAAGGTTTCCGTGGTGGCATGTTCGGTTGATGAGGAACGGGGTTTCATCGAGAAAGCTGAGGCAGTTTTCGAAGCAAAGAGACAATGTGTAAGCGTCATGGAGATTAACTTTGGGTCTTGTAGTATGCAGATTACCGTCGCTTGGTCCTGTTTCCGCCATGAGTAGTCTATATACTCAAGTTAATCTTATTCCATGGGTATTTTGTAGTGGGCAATGTTGATATATGGGTGTGGCCAGGTCTCAGTCGACTGAAATTTAACCAAGTTTTTACTTGACACTAGTAAACATGTCCGTGCAACGCACGTCTTGATCAAAGCAGCCCATTAAATTTAATATGAGTATTGGATTCTGAATTCATATTCTAGAAATTTAAAAAATAATAGAATACTATAGCATGATGATCTATGCCTCTCGAAAGGTCATGTTTAATACAAACCCCATTACTCATCATTTTACTATGTTATGTGAGGTTCAATCAGACCAAAAAGAAATCAAACCCATTTAGAAATCACAAAACTATGGTAAAGATTTCAGGAAGTTCTCTTGGGTTAAGGTGAAAGAAAAATGTGGGAATGTGAAAGAACAGATCTAAAGTGGACAACATATTGAATTAATGTGAAGATAACAATCGGAATCTAACTTTCAGTTCTAAAAATTATAAAATGTGTAATCTGAAACATGTAAAGTATGCAATATAAAAAGTGTTAGTTCTATAGAGCGACGGAAATGGCAACGGCACCCACATCCTCGCCGGCTACGGCACGACTCTCATGTCCCCGTCTGTTGCGGATGCACTCGGTACCCGTGTCAGTGCATAGTGGAACTGAGACTTCCGCATCCTCAACGGCGGTACGAACCCGTGCTTCTCCCCATTATTAATAATCCTGTTTTCTGGACCAACCATTAGAAAAACATAATATCAATTAAACAAACGGTTCATTTTTATCCAAGTCTATTCAGAGTACAAGTACTTACCTCAGCCTTTTGAGGATGTCTATATCTGGTTGGGTTTGATGCATGGACTTCTAATCTCCTTGCCAATCTTCCTCTTTATGGTTAGTAGTCCTAATTTTCATGTCTCACTTTAAACTCTTCATACTGCGATTCTATCTTGTTTGAGGCCAAACTTATCTACATTCACATGAGTATTTAGAGCTACAATTAAACTGAGAAAGCAATTGCACAAAATGATAGAAATATAAAATGATACATTTCTGAATACATATCAATCTAGTCCTTAGTAATGACCATAGCAGTTACTATATTTAGATGACAACTGAGGTATATCACGACGCTATAGGGGAAAAAGATCGCAAACTGCAAACCCAAAATACTTGAGTTTCCATGGTAACCGGAGTGACCCATCCTATGTGTAATTAAACTTCAAACTATACTTTAGAAATAAAATTATTCGATGCAGATGTCAAATACAGATACCGAATAGTCAAGTTACCTGGCATCATAGTAATTGAATTCACATAATGAAAATCATGGAAGTGCTAAGAAAAGTGATTCCATTAAGTATTGTGATATGAAATAGTTGTGCTAGCTAAGATATTTAAGTGGAAGAAATGAACACGGTTCCTTGCAAACTCTATACACAACATGCCTGTTGTACGCTATTGAACTTTAGCTCCCCCTTCATCCATTTTAGAGTCCTTATGCCTAAAAATAAAAGCACATGGTTATTGTTCATACATGAAAATTTGATGGTTCTCCAAGGGGGAGAGGTAATCAAACATCAATTCAGGAGCTATTATCAATATGAAAATATCAAATAATAAGAAAAAAGAAAATATTGCTTACAAAAAATAATATTGTACAATATGAACTCATGATATCTGCATCCTCACTTTTGACACAAGTAGATCATCTTTTAGTTGGCAACTATTAACAAAAGTATTGTTAGACTGCAGATTAAATCTATTTAATTGTTTAACACGTATGGACGCACATCCGAACTGCAAAAGAAAAGGAACAATAGTTGGTGCAGCTAATTGTCGCACCTGCATCTATGTGTAGAACAGAAAACAAATTTAGTATGAAAACTGACTACTCATTTCTCCTCAAACCAAATAAAAATGAAAGGATCATGGCCATATTTCCTCCTATTGACAGGTTTAAATTGCTGTCAAAAAAGAGAGAATAGACTCACTTGATTGAGCCATGAACGACCAAAGAATACAGCTGCAAATACTTCAGGAATAAGGGCACAAGCATGGTGTCATACATGATTTGTCCAGTTACAACTTACATGGGGATTGGGAAGCGCTAATAATTGGGCAGTTTCATGGAGTTGCATCCAGCCACCTAACCAACCTGCATGGTTAATCAATTGAGCATAATTTTGGGGGAAACCAAACCTTGGCCCCAAAGCCAAAACGCAAAATCAACACAAACAGAGCAGAGGAGGGCAGAGGAGAGGAGACGGGGAACGGGATGGAGGCGCGAGGTTCGTACCGAGATCTTGTCGGCGAGGTGGGCGAGGTCGTGGAGGCCACCGGGCTCGCCGTCGCTGTTGCCGCGCGAGTCCCCGCCGCCGCCGCTCTCGAGGAAGTCGCCGACGAGCATGGCCGGGTCCATGTCGCTCTCGTGGCTCCCGTGTTGGCTCGCACTCCCGGGCATGTCCCCCCTCCCCGCGTCCGCAGCCACAGGTGCCCCACCGCGACAGGCGACCCGCCCCTCGGCGAAACTCTCGCCGTGGACGGCGGGGCCCACCTCCGCTGCGCCGCCTCCACCACCGCGCCCGGCGGCGACAGCGCCCCGAACTCCTTGGCCACCAGCATCATCCTGCCCCGTCGGCAATGGCGACGATGATGGTGTGACGTTTTGGTGCACTTCGGCGAGGTCGGCGTGCAGGTAGGATATGGTGCTGGTGGCGACGGAGGTTAAGAGGATGTGGGCGCTAATCACGGAAGACAAGTGCAGGATGCGGATGGAGTTTGGTATTCTCCTCTGCGGTGGAGTATGGTCAGCCAATGCTAATTGCTAAGTCCACCCAGTCGTGAGGTGCTGATTAGTTCGTGTGTGTTGTGGGGCGTTTTACGGGGTGCGCGTTGTGAAATTCTTGTTTGCTTGTTTATTAGTAGTATAGATATAGATAACATGCAAGAGAGAAAAATAAATAATTAAAAAAAAAACGGATCTTAATGTAAAATCTCACGGATATAGCATCTAAGTCTCAGTCTTAGCAAGAATGTTGGTATATACAGTCTAATGTTGGATTTTATTTTTTTGCCGGGAGCCTGATATTGGATATGTTGTGCTATAGTGTATAGTTAAACTTTTTACTGGTGGTATTTCACAGGAAACACCCAGCAGAAAGAATAGAAGATATATATGAATTTCGCATGAATTTAAAGGGAATACTTCGGTTCGTGCCGAAAGTAATGACAATTTGGAAATTTTGAAGATGAAGATGGGCATGTCACTGAATCAGGTTTTTCGGGTGTCTATAGTGATTGAGTTCGCAGCCCAGACATACATATTGCTTTGTTTGCATGCAGAAACTGGTGGCCCAGCCGGTCCGTTGGATGGACCTCCTGAGGCCGAAAGCCCGAAACAAGCATATTTTTATCTGCAGCTCCGTCGGGCATCGACCTGCTGCTGCAGATCGGCCACCATAGGCTGGGGTCTGTAACGATTCACTGTACATAGGGTCATGTAGCTGTTCACTGTAGATAGGGTCCTGTAGCACGGTCAATTTGTCAGCAAATTTTGAAACAAGTGAACATATTTCAAGTTTGTGAACATTCTTTAGAAAAATAAATGTTTTTCGGAAACATGAACACTTTTTGAAAATTTTGTACAATGTGAAATTTAGAACAACTTTCAAAAACTGAACATTATTTCAGATTTCTAACATTGTTTTAATTGGGATCATTTTTTTAAAGTATCAACATTTTCGGGAACATGATTTCTTTTCAATTTCCGAACGTTTTTGAAGTATATGAACAAACTTTGGAAAAAGGAACATATTCTGAAATTCTTAACAGATTTGGAAACGCTGACATTTTTGAAATCCAATAACACGTTTTCAAATCCAAAAAACAGCGATTTTTCCAAATTTTCCAATAATTTTGTCAATACACAATAATTTAAAAAAATAGAAATACAAAAGAATTAGAAAAAAATACAAAATAACCAAAAAAGTATTAAATAAGAGACACAACAGAAAAATGAAAACCCGTTCAGTAACCTTCTCGAACGTTCGCGAAACATGCAGAAACTTTACAGAAGTTTCTCGAGTAGAATCAATAGTGCATAATGGATATATTAAATGGGCCAGCCCAATTTAGTTCGATAGTTCGCTACCTGTGTGAAATAGTGGCAAATCTGTCAAAAAGTGCGACATATAGGAGTTTTCAGCATATCGACCTAAGTTTACCCCCTTTGAATAAGGTGTTGTCCCATTCGGCCTTGACAATAGCAGCTCCCCCACCCTCGCCCGTTGGTAAGTAGAAACTGCCGGCACAGCCCGGTCGTTTATTAGACTTCCTGAGGCCGAAACAAGCAAGCATATCCGTAGCCAGTCCGGCCATTGGCGATGTAGATCAGATACTCTATAGCGTGCCGCTACAGAACGGCTACCGTAGGTCGGGGCCTGTGATGATTCAATGTACTATGTAGTTGTCCACAGCACATAGGGTCAAGTAGCTCGGTCAATTTTTCAACAAATTGTGAAAGAAGTGAACATATTTCAAGTTTGTGTACATTATTTATAATAACAAATGTTTTCTGAAAACATAAAAACTTTCTGAAATTTTTGAACAATTTTAAATCTAGAACAAATTTTCACAAAAAGTTAGCACTATTTTAGATTTCTAACATTCTTCTAATTGTGATCATTTTTACTAAAAAAATAGAAACATTTTTTAGAACATGGTTTTTTTTAATTTCCAAACATTTTTAAAATGTATGAATGAATTTCAGAAAAAGAAACCTAATTTGAAATTCTTGATACAATTTTGAAATGTATTCATGTTTCAATTTTTGAACATATTATTAAAATATGAACACTTTTGTAAATTCCAAAAAACTATGATTTTTTTTCCAATTTTCCAACATTTTTTGTGATTACAAAACAATGTTTTAAAATAAGAATAAAAAGGAATCTAAAAAAAAATAACCCAAAATTATTAAATAAGAAACACAACAGAAAAATGAATATTGGTTCAGTAACCTTCTAGAAAGTTCACGAAATATGCAGGAACTTTAGATGATTCTTCAAACCGGGTCTTATAGATTCAGTAGTGCATAGTGGATCTATTAAATGGGCAATTTTATCGCAAGTGCGACAGCTAAGATTTTATAGCATATCCCCCTTACCTTTACCCCCTTTGAATAAAGTGTTGGCCCATTCGGCCTTGATAATAGCAAGCATATCTCCAGCCGACCAGGTCATTTGCTATGTATTCTTCCGTCCTATAATTCGTGTCTTAGGTTTGCCTAGAAATGAATGTATCTAAATACTAAAACATGATTAGATACATTCATATTTAGAGAATTTTAAGATAAGAATTTTGGAATGGAGGAGTAGATAAATATATCAGATACTCTGTAGCCTGCCGCTGCAGAACAACTACCACTAGTAGAAAAAGGATCTTTAGTCCTGGTTCGGTTGGGCCATTAGTCTCAGTTCTCAACCGGGACTAATGCTGGCCCCGGTTCGGTCCCGAACCGGGGCTAATGGCCTTTCACGTGACGGGGCTGAGAGCGATGGGGAGGGCTATTAGTCCCGGTTCGTATTACGAACCAGGGCTATTTCATCGCTTTTTTTAAGCAATTTTTGGGTTTAAGGTTTTGCACTAAATTGAATGGGCTATTTTGCTGCCCCTATTTTCCCATTTATTTGTTACATATATATTGCACATCGTCACGAATATATTACATCATCTCATCCGTCGTGCTTTGTCGAACATATTTACAAAATGTAGGCACGAGTTACGTGCACATATATGCATCTTTTTTACACTATATCATTTCATATCATTTCCGTTGAATGGCAATAGTATTCTAGTCGATCATCTAACATCTCATTATCATCTTAATCATATACCAAGTTATCATATGATACACATAAAATAAAACAAAGAAACATCATAATACATAGTCATCTCATGCATGCATCCTAATCGATCATGTCAAGTAATAATATAAACCAGAATAACTTGTCTCTCATAAGACCTAGTCCTCGCTCTTAGGTATAATGTCATAAAATAAAATAACACCTATGTCTCCATGATCAAGCACAGAGATCCAACGGTCTCCAACTTGTGGCTTGCGAACCTTCTTTTTTCTCTCCATGCTTCAATTTGGAGCCTTTTTTATCTTGATTTGAGGTTACTCGAGTATGGAGCATCGAACTCAGCCCTCAGCGGGCTTCTAATTTTCATTTGGCCTTCTGGGTGCATCAACAGAGGCGCTACATCATGTGGCAGTTGATGTTGAAGAACATAATAATAACCTAGTTAACAATGTAATCAACATTATTTATGCAATAGTAGAGCGTACTTAATTAGGAAACTCTTACCAAGATATTTCGTCGAATGTCATCCGGCTTCAACCTATGCACTAGTGGCCAATTCCAAAATTATACGGAAAGGTATTCCTAGAAACCAGAACACCAGCAACAAGAAAGTGGAGAAGAACATCCTTATCCTCCCAAGTTAGATATGATCCATATGTGTAGTGTGTCGTGTCAATTAATTTCCGTAATTCACTCGAAGAAACAAAATAAGCTGTAAATTATAATTTAACAAATTTAGTATATGGATGAACACCAACTATTTCTAAATATAAATGCAAATTACTTGATAAATATGGTTGAGAAACATCACATGGAGGTAAAACAGGAAACATATCATTGACAACCACCCAAATGTCGATGTTGTCTAGCATATTATCTTCAGGACGAAGATCGGAGGTTATTTTCATACCCTCCTCAAATCCATATGCCTTGCAAAGATCTTCTCGGTTTGGGCACCCAAATTCTGTTTGAAAAACTGAATTAAATACTTTGATAACAAATATGTGACCATGTATAGTCCTCAAGTTAGCGCTCCTCATCTCAATTCTCTCGTGGTCTTCGAAACCGAGCCTCTCGGACACATATCTTCTTGCATGGCAAGGGAGGAACATATCTCTATTCTCGTCAAGCTTCATGCTGAAGAACCTACCGTCTCGCAGGTGAGGCGTGTCGCAGATACCCCGACAGTCGCCGCAATATTCACACTCCCGATATTCATCGTCAGACATTTACTGTTTTAATGTGGTAAATGTGTGTAAACAACAATTCTGACATTATATATATCGAAAGAATTGAACATCTATATATATATAAACATAGCTAGCTAGGCCACTCGGACATTCCGGCAAAACTTAGCACAATTTAGCAAGCAAAAGTGAGAAACTCACTACTGTTTTATGCATTATATTAACACCAACAAAAGGATGATATTTGTAGGTTGGTGAAATATGTATGTGCCCTTTTTCCTCTCCAAAGTTTAAATAAGTTGTTCGAAACCATTGGTTGTCTAATTCAAACCTAATGTGCCTACTTACATGAAATTTACAAATAGGATTTTTTTTCCTTCTTTCTAGTTAGTCCATCAAAAGATCTTCAATAAACATATATATCTTGATTTTCTTATTAACATATGCATCTCAATTTCCATTATTTCAATTTGTTCTAGCTTGAATCGATGACCCTAAAATCTAAATGGCAGCAGCCTTGGGGTGCCTAGAGCGGGAGGGGAGGGGGGTAGCGGCGCCTGGAGGGGGTGGGCTTACCGGAGCGGGATGGGGAGGGCGGCGACCGGCTTACCGGAGCGGGAGAGGGGAAGGGGGCTTACCGCAGGAGGGGAGGGGGGTGGCGGCGACGGCGAGGGAAACGGCGACGACGACGACGACAACGGCGGCGAGGGAGCCGGCGGCGTGGAAGGAGCGCGGAGACGACGAATGTGTCGGGAAAGAGTCGACGTCGAGGGTTCGTCCGCGTCGGCGCGAGAGGAGGAAGAAGATGGAAACCGCGATTTGGACATCACAAATTTCCACCTACCGCCTATATAGGCGGAGCTTTGGTCCCGGGTCGTGGCTCGAACCGGGACTAAAGACCACCTTTAGTCCCGGACCGAGCCACGACCCGGGACTAAAGACCCCCGAGGACTAAAGCTGGTCTTTAGCCCCGGTTCGAGCCATGACCTGGGACTAAAGACCTTGGGCTGGCGGCATTCCAAAGTTTAGTACCACCTCGCTTGTCGAGAGGAACCGTGACTAGTTTATAAGCCCCGCTGTCACAACCGTGTCGAGCTCTTCCCTAAAACAGGCTTATGGGCCTAAACGCACTGTAAATTTAAAAATTAAAAATATATGTGAAATTAAAGACAAAATTCAACCTAAATTCAAAGTGAGCTCACTTTGAATTTAGGTTGAATTTTCTCTCTAAATTATCATATAGTTTCAATTTTTTTCCATTATTTTTGTTTTGTTCTTTGCTTTATTTATTTTGTTTTTTTCTACGTACACCTAAATATTTAGTTTTCAAATTTGAATTCTTTAAAATTTGTGAATAACTTTACTTTCATTTTTTGTTATTAAAGATTTGTTTTCTCTTCTATTTTAGTTCTCTATTAAAGATTTTAACCAAAAAAAAAATTATGAAAATTCTTGTGAGTTGATTTTTTTTGTTTCTTTTTAGTTAATGTTTTACTTGATTCTTTTTAACAAATAAGCACTTTGATAATTTTAGTTGATTATTTTTAATTCATTCATTTTAGTTAATGTTTTTGTTGATTCTTTTTAATTAACTCTTTTTTTGTTTTTTATTAAATATTTTCACAAATTTTCAACAACTTCTAACTTCATTTGATATTTTTCGTGCATTTATTTATTTTTGTGAGCTAGTTGACCCTGAAATTGAAAAGCAGTACAAATAAACTCTGAAAATGTTGAAAGTTGGCATGGTATCATCATTTCACCCACATATTATGTGTTAAAAAGTTGAGAGGGTTACGACAAAAACTGGATGCACTTCGTGTACAAAACGGACAATATCTCTCGAAGTATGAGAGTTTCGAACAACAACTCATTTGTTACAAAGAGTTTTCATTTTTTTTTGAACTTATTTGAACTCCATACTTTTTGTGTGTTCAAAATGCACGATTCAAAGGCACATCACAAATTTTCAACAATTTTTGACTTCATTTGGTATTTTTCATGCATTTTTTTGAGCTAGTTGATCCTGAAATTGAAAAGCACTACAAATGACTCTGAAAATGTTGAAAGTTGCCACGGTATCATCATTTCATCCACATAGCATGTGCTAAAAAGTTGAGAGGGTTACAACAAAAACTGGATGCACTTCGTGTACAAAACGGAGAATCTCTCTCGAATTATCACGGTTTCGAATGAGAACTTATCTGCTACAAAGGGATTTCATTTTTTAAAATTTATTTGAACTCCATACTTTTTGTGTGTTCAAAATGCACCATTCAAAGGCACATTACAAATTTTCAATAATTTCTGACTTCATTTGATATTTTTCGTGCATTTACTTAATTTTGTTTTTCGAGCTACCCTGAAATTAAAAAGCACTACAAATGAACTCTGAAAATGTTGAAAATTGACATGGTATCATCATTTCAACCATATAGCATGTGCTAAAAGGTTGAGAGGGTTACGACAAAAACTGGATGCACTTCATGTCTAAACGGACAATCTCTCTTGAAGTATCAGGGTTTAGAACGAGAACTCATGTGTTACAAATGGATTTCATTTTTTTAACTTATTTGAACTCCATAATTTGTGTGTGTTCAAAACGAACCATTCCAAGGCACATCACAAATTTTCAACAATTTCTGACTTCATTTTGTATTTTCCGTGCATTTACTTTTTTTAAGCTAGTTGACTCTGAAATTGAAAAACAATATAAATAAACTATGAAAATGTAGAAAGTTGGCATAGGTTACCCAAAGGAGACAGTTGGGTACACCTTCTATCTCAAATCCGAGGGCAAAGTGTTTGTTGCTAAAAACGGAGCTTTTCTCGAGAAGGAATTTCTCTCGAGAGAATTGAGTGGGAGGAAGATAGAACTTGACGAGGTTGTCGAACCTCTCATCCCTCTGGATGGTGGCGCAGGGCAAGGGGAAACCTCTGTCGTTGCGACGCCGGTTGAGGAGGAAGTTAATGATGATGATCATGAAACTCCAGTTCAAGTTTCTGTCAACCACGCAGGTCGACGAGACCACGTGCTGCTCCAGAGTGGTACGGTAATCCCGTCTTATCAATCATGTTGTTAGACAACAATGAACCTGCAAATTATGAAGAAGCAATGGTGGGCCCAGATTCCAACAAATGGCTAGAAGCCATGAAGTCCGAGATAGGATCCATGTATGAGAACAAAGTGTGGACTTTGGAGGTACTACCTGAGGGCCGCAAGGCTATTCAGAACAAATGGATCTTTAAGAGGAAGACGAACGCTGACGGCAATGTGACCGTTTATAAAGCTCGACTTGTGGCAAAGGGTTTTTCACAAGTTCAAGGAGTTGACTACGATGAGACATTCTCACCCGTAGCGATGCTTAAGTCCGTCAGAATCATGTTAGCAATAGCTGCATTTTTCGATTATGAAATCTGGCAGATGGATGTCAAAACGGCGTTCCTTAACGGTTTCCTTAAGGAAGAGTTGTATATGATACAACCCGAAGGTTTTGTCGATCCTAAAAATGCTAACAAGGTGTGCAAGCTCCAGCGATCCATTTATGGACTGGTGCAAGCATCTCGGAGTTGGAACAAACGTTTTGATGAGGTGATCAAAGCATTTGGGTTTATACAAGTGGTTGGAGAATCTTGTATTTACAAGAAAGTGAGTGGGAGCTCTGTGGCGTTTCTAATATTATATGTGGATGACATATTGCTGATTGGAAACAACGTAGAGTTTTTGGATGGCGTAAAGGATTACTTGAATAAAAGTTTCTCTATGAAGGACCTAGGAGAAGCTGCTTACATTCTAGGCATTAAGATCTATAGGGATAGATCAAAACGCCTGATAGGACTTTCACAAAGCGCATACCATGATAAAGTTTTGAAGAGGTTCAAAATGGAACATCCAAGAAAGGGTTCTTGCCAGTTTTACAAGGTACGAGATTGAGTAAGACTCAGTGCCCAGCAACTGATGAAGATAGAGAGCATATGCGCTCCGTCCCCTATGCTTCAGCCATAGGTTCTATCATGTATGCAATAAGTATGGCAGGTAGGTTCCAGAGTAATCCAGGAGTGGATCACTGGACGGCGGTCAAGAATATCCTGAAGTACCTGAAAAGGACTAAGGAGATGTTTCTCGTGTATGGAGGTGATGAAGAGCTCGCCGTAAAAGGTTACGTCGATGCAAGCTTTGACACAGATCCGGACGACTCTAAGTCGCAAACCGGATACGTATTTATTCTTAATGGGGGTGCGGTAAGCTGGTGCAGTTCCAAGCAGAGCGTCGTAGCAGATTCTACATGTGAAGCGGAGTGCATGGCTGCCTCGGAGGCAGCTAAGGAGGGTGTCTGGATGAAGCAATTCATGACGGATCTTGGAGTGGTGCCAACTGCACTGAATCCAATAACCTTGTTCTGTGACAACACGGGTGCCATTGCCCTAGCAAAGGAACCACGGTTTCACAAGAAGTCCAGACACATCAAACGACGCTTCAATCTCATCCGCGACTACGTCGAAGGAGAGGACGTAAATATATGCAAAGTGCACACGGATCTGAATGTAGCAGACCCGCTGACTAAACCTCTTCCACGGCCAAAGCATGATCAACACCAGAACTGTATGGGTGTTAGATTTATTATAATGTAATTCGCATGATGATGTGAGGGCTAGATTATTGACTATAGTGCAAGTGGGAGACTGTTGGAATTATGCCCTAGAGGCAATAATAAATATAGTTATTATTATAATTCCTGTATCAAGATAATCGTTTATTATCCATGCTATAATTGTATTGAATGAAGACTCATTTACATGTGTGGATACATAGACAAAACACCGTCCCTAGCAAGCCTCTAGTTGGCTAGCCAGTTGATCAAAGATAGTCAGTGTCTTCTGATTATGAATAAGGTGTTGTTTCTTGATAACTGGATCACGTCATTAGGAGAATCACGTGATGGACTAGACCCAAACTGATAGACATAGCATGTTGATCATGTCATTTTGTTGCTACTGTTTTCTGCGTGTCAAGTATTTATTCCTATGACCATGAGATCATATAACTCACTGACACCGGAGGAATACTTTGTGTGTATCAAACGTCGCAACGTAACTGGGTGACTATAAAGATTCTCTACAGGTATCTCCGAAGGTGTTAGTTGAGTTAGTATGGATCAAGACTGGGATTTGTCACTCCGTGTGACGGAGAGGTATCTCGGGGCCCACTCGGTAATACAACATCACACACAAGCCTTGCAAGCAAAGTAACTTAGTGTAAGTTGCGGGATCTTGTATTACGGAACGAGTAAAGAGACTTGCCGGTAAACGAGATTGAAATAGGTATGCGGATATCGACGATCGAATCTCGGGCAAGTAACATACCGAAGGACAAAGGGAATGACATACGGGATTATATGAATCCTTGGCACTGAGGTTCAAACGATAAGATCTTCATAGAATATGTAGGATCCAATATGGGCATCCAGGTCCCGCTATTGGATATTGATCGAGGAGTCTCTCGGGTCATGTCTACATAGTTCTCGAACCCGCAGGGTCTGCACACTTAAGGTTCGACGTTGTTTTATGCGTATTTGAGTTATATGGTTGGTAACCGAATGTTGTTCGGAGTCCCGGATGAGATCACGGACGTCACGAGGGTTTCTAGAATGGTCCGGAAACGAAGATTGATATATAGGATTACCTCATTTGATTACCGGAAGGTTTTCGGAGTTACCGGGAATGTACCGGGAATGACGAATGGGTTCCGGGAGTTCACCGGGGGGGGGCAACCCACC
The DNA here is from genome assembly GCF_904849725.1 of Hordeum vulgare subsp. vulgare. Lineage (NCBI taxonomy): Eukaryota > Viridiplantae > Streptophyta > Magnoliopsida > Poales > Poaceae > Hordeum > Hordeum vulgare. Next base: position 17,327 of record NW_025422501.1, read on the forward strand.
CCGGGGAAGCCCATAGGCCTTGAGGGTGGCGCACCAGCCCTTAGTGGGCTGGTGGGACAGCCCAAAAGGGGCCTATGCGCAATAGATAGAAAAATCAAAGAGAAAGAAAAAAAGGGAGGTGGGAAGGAAAGGAAGGACTCCCACCCACCAAACCTAGTCCAACTCGGTTTGGGGGGGAGCCTTCCTCCCTTGGCTCGGCCGACCCCCTTGGGTCTCCTTGAGCCCCAAGGCAAGGCCCCCTCCCTCCCACCTATATATACGGAGGTTTTAGGGCTGATTTGAGACGACTTTTCCACGGCAGCCCGACCACATACCTCCACGGTTTTTCCTCTAGATCGCGTTTCTGCGGAGCTCGGGCGGAGCCGTGCTGAGACAAGGTCATCACCAACCTCCGAAGCGCCGTCACGCTGCCGGAGAACTCTTCTACCTCTCCGTCTCTCTTGCTGGATCAAGAAGGCCGAGATCATCGTCGAGCTGTACGTGTGCTGAACGCGGAGGTGCCGTCCGTTCGGTACTAGATCGTGGGACTGATCGCGGGATTGTTCGCGGGGCGGATCTAGGGATGTGAGGACGTTCCACTACATCAACCGCGTTCACTAACGCTTCTGCTGTACGATCTACAAGGGTTTGTAGATCACTCATCCCCTCTCGTAGATGGACATCACCATGACAGTGTCCATGGGATCGTCACCCTGACGCGGCAGAGAGGTGGCGGAGGTAGCAGCTCTGTTGAGTGAAATCCATTCGACGGGTAAACATGAATTCCCAAAAAGAAGAGTCCAATCAGATACTTAAGGAAGATAGAAGAGCAAAGATACTTACACTGAGGCGACCGGAACAACGATCCTCATCCGGGGCAAAGCTTTCTGAGGTTTAGACCTGCTGGGTTTAGCCACCTTGGACGGCTGATCCACGGGCTCGGCAGAAGAACCCCTGGTTCTCTTCACACTCCGAGCACTCGGGGCCACGGGTGGAGCCGGCGGAACAGCGGGGTCATGACGGTGCTTGGTTCGGCGTTCTGGTGGTGAGGGTGACGAGCTCTGCTCTTCACGCTCCTCCTCCTCCTCTTCTGTTTCCTCCTCCGCTCCCTACTGTGAGAGACGTACACGGCACTACCCGCGCTACCCTCCATGCTGCCTTCTTCTTCCTCGACCGGATCCCCACCTGAGACTGCAGAATGCCAGTTCGTCCACTCCTGCACAAAACACAGTCGGCAGCGTCAGTCGGCGAGACAAGAAAAGCAATAAAACTGAGAAGGTTAAAAGCACCCGACAACATGTACTCACCTCATTCTGAGGAGGATTTTGGGCGCGGAAGGCCTTCACCCGCCGAGCTCCCACGGGGTTATCACATGTGCCCGTGATGCTGCGGACCCACGCACCCACGGTCTCCTCGCTCACGTCTTCAGGATGGGACCGAGTGGTATCCAAAGGCCCCGTGTAATGCCACATTGCGTGGTCTCGGGCCTGGAGCGGCTGGATGCGTCGACCCAGAAAAGTCTCCTACAGGTCCATGCCGGTGACTCCGTTCCGGACGACGGTTATCAGCGCGTCGATCAAAGGCTGGATCTGGGCTTTTTCTCCCTTAGAGAGCGCTAGCTTCCTGGGAGGGCCCGGACGGTCTAAACTAAAGGGTGGTAACCCACTCGGAGCATTCGGGCAGGCAATGTCCTGGCAATAGAACCAGGACGATTGCCACTTCCTAACCGACTCGGATAGCTGAAGGAAGGGATAACTACTTTTTTTTTCTTCTGAAATCCTAAACCCCCGCAGAGCTAGAGGATGTATGTCTTATCATCAGACTGGCTAAGTTTCTTAACCGTTTGAGATCTAGCAGAGAAAACATATTTGAAGAGCCCCCAGTGGGGAGGACATCCTATGAAACACTCGCAGAGGGTGATGAATGCGGAAAGATGAGCTATCGCATTCGGCGGATAGTGATGGAGCTGCGCCCGGAAGTAGTTCATAATACCTCGGAAGAAAGGATGGGGAGGCGGGGAGAAACCTCTGGCCATGTGGCTGAGCAGCAGGACGCGCTCCCCGTCCCTCGGCGCCGAGATCGTGCAAAAACTTGGTTTTCTTCTTTGCCTAAAAATAGTATCGATTCTTGGAATAAGTGCAAAGATGCTTACATATCCAAGTATTTTCCGCCGGCTAAGATTATCTCTCTCCATAACGATATCATGAATTTCAAGAAACTTGATCATGAACACGTTGCACAATCTTGGGAGGATGAAGTTAATGATTAGAAATTGTCCTGCTCATGGCTTGAGTTTGTGGATGATTATACAAATATTTTACGCTGGTTTGAATTTTGCTTCTTGAAATATCTTGGACTCCGCCTCAGGTGGAATGTTCATGGAAATCACGTGAGGAGAAGCTACAAAACTCCTAGACAATATCATGAACAACTACTCTTAGTGCCACATTGAAAGGTCACCTGCTAGCAAAAAGGTACACGCTATAGAAGAAATTAACTCGCTTAGTGCTAAGATGGACGAGTTGATGAATTTGGTTGCTAGTAGAAATGCTCCTTTAGATCCTAATGACATGCCACTATCTTCCTTGATTGAGAGTAGCAACTCTAGTTTGGACGTTAATTTTGTTGGTAGGAACAATTTTGGCAACAACAATGATTTTAGAGGAAACTATGTTCCTAGGCCTTTTCCTAGTAACTCATCTAACAATTATGGCAATTCCTACAAAAACACTTATGGAAATCACAACAAATTGCCCTCTGATTTAGAGAGTAATATCAAAGAGTTCATCAACTCTCAAAAGATTTTCAATGCGTCCATAGAGGAAAAACTACTAAAAATAGACGATTTGGCTAAGAGCATTGATAGGATGTCTTATGATATTGATGCTTTGAAAGTTAGATGTGCTCCTCCCAAGGTTAACTTGGATAAAACTCTAAAAGCTAAGCGTGTCTCCATGAATGAGAGCAAAGAAAGAACCGCCCAAATTCGCGCTAAGCATGAATGGTTTAAAAGGGTGCGTTCTAGTGATGCAAATCATGAAGATCTGAAAGTGCTTGGTGTGACTCCTCTTGAATCTTTGTTTTCGCGTGACAAACCTATTGATGAAGGGGCTGGATATGAATCCACTTTGGTTGAAAAACGCTCCAATGATTCAGAGTCCACCTATCTTGATGATAAACGTGTGGAGAGTGGAGTAGAAGAAATCAAAATATTGGGTAATAATGGAACTCCCACTTTGGATTTCAAGGAATTCAATTATGATAGTTTCTCCTTGTTTGAATGCATTTCCTTGATGCAATCCATTGCAAACTCTCCACATGCTTATAGCCAAAGGAAAGCCTTTACAGCACATATCGTAGATGCTATGATGAAATCTCTTGAAGAGAAACTCGAATTAGAAGTCTCTATACCTAGAAAACTTCAAGATGAGTGGGAACCTACTATCAAAATCAAAATAAAAAACTATGAATGCAATGCTTTGTATGATTTGGGTGCTAGTGTTTCCGCGATTCCAAAGTCTTTATGTGATATTCTTGGTTTTCATGAGATTGAAGAGTGTTCTCTTAATTTGCATCTTGCGGATTCTACTGTCAAGAAACCCATGGGAAGGATCGATGATGTTCTTATTGTTGCAAATAAGAACTATGTACCCGTGGATTTCATTGTACTTGACATAGATTGCAATCCTTTATGTCCCATTATTCTTGGTAGACCTTTCCTAAGGACTATTGGTGCTATCATCGATATGAAGGAAGGGAATATTAGATTTCAATTTCCTCTAAAGAAGGGCATGGAGCATTTTCCTAGAAAGAAAATAAGATTGCCTTATGAATCTATGATGAGGGCTACTTATGGTTTGAGCACCAAAGATGACTATACGTGATTCCATCACCTTATGCCTAGCTAAGGGCGTTAAACAATAGCGCTTGTTGGGAGGCAACCCAACGAATCTATCATTTTTCTTTTTGTTTTGTATTTTCCACATTTTCATAATTCTGTTATGATTATGTTTTTTTGTTTCTTTTGCGTTTGTGCCAAGTAAAACCGTTATGATTAGTCTTGGGGATGATCGTTTGGTCATGCTGGAAAAGACAGAAACTTTCTGCTCACGAAAAGAATTTTCTTTTTTTTCTGTGAGAGCTTTTGAGTTGATTCTTTTTGCTGCTGATTGCTACCCAAATTATTCATACCTTCATAATTTGTCAGAAGTTTTGATGTAACAGAAGTATACGAAGTATACAGATTGCTACAGACTGGTCTGCTGTTAACAGATTCTGTTTTTGTTGAGTTGGTTGCTTATTTTGATGAAACTATGGATAGTATCGGGGGGTATTAGCCATGGAAGCTTGAAAATACAGTAACCCAACATCAACATAAGTAGAATTTAAGTTTGCTACAGTACCTAAGGAAGTGGTGATTTGCTTTCTTATACTAATGATATCACGAGTTTCTGTTTAAGTTTCGTGTTGTGAAGTTTCAAGTTTTGGGTGAAGATCTTATGGACAAAGAGATAAAGAGTGGCAAGAGCTCAAGCTTGGGGATTCCCAAGGCACCCCAAGTTGATTCAAGGATGCCGAAAAAGCCTAAGCTTGGGGATGCCCCGGGAAGGCATCCCCTCTTTCGTCTTCAATCCATCGGTAACGTTACTTGGGGCTATATTTTTATACCACATGTTATGTGTTTTGCTTGGAGCGTCTTGTATCGTAGGATTCTTTTATTTTTGTTGTGTCACAATCTTCCTTGCTGCACACCTAGAGAGAGAGACATGCACTCACCGTGATTTTGTCGAGCTTCACTTATATCCATTGGTTAAACAATTCAGCTCACATGTGTTTCGCTTATATCTTTTGAGCTAGTTGATTTTTCTCTATGTGTTTCACTTCTATCTTTTAGAGCACGGAAGCGCATGGCGTGGTAGTTGATCTATGCTATGAAAGTAGTCTCAAAAGGGGTAGTTATCCAAAGGGATATGAAAACTTCCACCTTCATGTGCATTGAGTAGTTAGAGAAGTTTGATTCATCTCAATTAGTTTTGAGTTGTGGTTGTGGTAATATTGAAGTCATACTAGTAAGGTGTTGTGGTTCTAGAAATACTTGTGTTGAAGTTAGTGATTCTCGTAGCATGCACGTATGGTGAACCGCTATGTGATGAAGTCTGAGCATGATTAGTTTATTGATTATCATCCTTTGTGTGGCGGTCAGGGTCGCGCGATGGTTTATACCTACCAACCCTTCCCCTAGGAGTATGCTTTGAATGCTTTGTTTCGATTACTACTAAAACTTTTGCAACAAGTATATGAGTTCTTCATGACTAATGTTGAGTCCATGGTTTAGATGCACTTTCACCTTCCACCATCACTATCTTCTTTAGTGCCGTGCAACTTTCGCCGGTGCATAAAACCCACCATTAGCCTCCCTCAAAACAGCCACCATACCTACCTACTGTGGCTTTTTCAAAGCCATTCCGAGATATATTGCCATGCAACTACCACCATGACATGTGCCACCACTTCTACATTGCCATTGCATGATCATAAAATAGCTAGCATGATGTTTCCATTGATGTCTATGTCATGCTAGATCATTGTCACGGTACACTACCGATCGAAGGCATTCCATATAGAGTCATCATTGCTCTAAGTTTTGAGTTGTAAGTGGGATGATCATCATTGATGGAGCATTGTACCATGTGAGGAAATAAAAGAGGCCAGAGAAGCGCATTTACAAAAAGAGGCCAAAGATGACCACAAAAATAAAAAATAAAAAATATTAAAAAAGAGAGGCCAAAGAGCCCACCCAAAAAAAATGAGAGAAAAAGAGAGAAGGGACAGTGCTATTATCTTTCCACACTTGTGCTTATTAAGCACCATGATCTTCATGATTGAGAGTCTCTTGTTTTGTCACCACCATATAGCTAGTGGGAAATTTTCATTATATAACTTGGCTTGTATATTCCAATGATGGGCTTCCTCAAAATTGCCTTAGGTCTTCGTGAGCAAGCAAGTTGGATGCACACCCACTAGTTTTCTTTAAGAGCTTTCACATACTCTTAGCTCTAGTGCATCATTCGTATAGCAATCCCTACTCATTCACATTGATATCTATTGATGAGCATCTCCATAGCTCATTGATATGCCTAGTCAATGTGACCATCTTCTCCTTCTTTGCCTTGCAACCTCCACCACACTCCATTCCACTTATAGTGCTAAAACCATGGCTCACGCTCATGTATTGCGTGAGGGTTGAAAAAGTTTGAGAAAGTAAAGGTGTGAAAACAATTACTTGGCCAATACCGAGGTTGTGCATGATTTAAATTCGTTGTGCAAGGATGATAGAGCATAGCCAGACTATATGATTTTGTAGGGATAACTTTCTTTTGGCCTTGTTATTTTGAAAGTTCATGATTAGCTTGCTAGTTTGCTTGAAGTATTATTGTCTCCACGTCAATAGCAAACTATTGTTTTGAATTTAACGGATCTGAATATTCATGTCACATAAGAGGAGTTACAAAGGACATCTATGCTAGGTAGCATGAAACCATCAAAAATTCATTCTTTATCACTTCCCTACTCGAGGACGAGCAAGAGTTAAGCTTGGGGATACTTGATACGTCTCAAACGTATCTATAATTTTTGATGGTTTCATGTTGTTATCTTGTCAACTTTGGATGTTTTATATACCTTTTATATCTTTTTTGGGACTAACTTATTAATTCAGTGCCAAGTGACAGTTCCTATTTTTTTCTGTGTTTTTGACTCTTTTCATATCTGATTTTGGAACGGAGTCCAAACGGAATAAAATCCACGAAATGAATTTTTCCAGAACAGAAGAAGATCGGGGGACTTGAGGGCCAAGGCAAGAGGCCCACATGGAGCCCACAAGCCCTGTGATCGCGGCCAGGGGGCCCGCGGCCACCAGGCTTGTGGCCTCCCTGGAGCTCCCCTGCCCTAGCTCTTTGGCCTATATATTCCCTAAAATCCCAGAAAAAATAAGGGCGTCCACGAAACCACTTTTCCGCAGCCGCAAGCTTCCGTTTCCGCGAGATCTCATCTGGAGACCCTTCCCGGTGCCCTGCCGGAGGGGACTTTGGAGCTGGAGGGCTTCTATATCAACATCATTGACTCTCCAATGACTCGTGAGTAGTCTACTTCAGACCTACGGGTCCGTAGTTAGTAGCTAGATGACTTCTTCTCTCTCTTGGATCTTCAATACAAAGTTCTCCATGATCTTCATGGAGATCTATCCGATGTAATCCTCCTTGGCGGTGTGTTTGTCGAGATCCAATGAATTGTGAATTTGTGATCAGATTATCTATGAATTATATTTGAGTCTTTGCTGATTTCTTATATGCATGATTTGATATCCTTGTATGTCTCTCCGATTCTTTGGTTTTGTTTGGCCAACTAGATCTATGATTTGATAGCAAGGCACACATCGTGTTGTTTCCATCAAGGGTAACAAGATGGGCTTTCATCATAGATTTGAGATTGTCCATCTACATCATGTCATCTTGCTTAAGGCGTTACTATGTTCTTATGAACTCAATACACTAGATGCATGCTGGATATCAGTCGACGTGTGGAGTAATAGTAGTAGATGCAGAAAGTATCGGTCTACTTGTTTTGGACGTGATGCCTATATGTATGATCATTGCCATAGATAACGTCATGACTATGCGCGGTTCTATCAATTGCTCGACAGTAATTTGTTCACCCACCGTCTACTTGCTTTCATGAGAGAAGCCACTAGTGAAAACTACGGCCCCCGGGTCTACTCACAACTATCGTCTCCAGTTTTACTTTGCTTTGTTTACTTTTTCCTTTCAGTTCTCACTTTGCAAACAATCTATAAGGGATTGACAACCCCTTCCTAGCGTTGGGTGCAAGCTCTTTGTGTTTGTGCAGGTACTTCTGACTTGACGCGATCCTCCTACTGGATTGATACCTTGGTCCTCAAACTGAGGGAAATACTTACCGCCGCTGTGCTACATCACCCTTTCCTCTTTAAGGGAACACCAACGCAAGGCTCCAAGGCCGCGGGGAAATCCTTTGCATATTTGCCAAGGAAATCCCTATAGACGTAGCCAGCAGCAGCTAACAAATATATTGATCCTCGTTTTAGATCATCTTGTATTACAGTAATAGTTCCCTCAATACTCGCAAATATATGGATGCTTATTTTAGATCTTCCAAGTATAAACACACATAAAGTTCCCATATGTTCACTAATGTGTTAAGTCTTGATTAACTAGTATTTCCAAATAATTAGAGCCCGCATAATACGTGCACACAAATATGTGGATCTTCATGTCCTCGCATTAATACTTCTACTAATTGTGCACACACATATGTGGGTGTTCATTTTGGATCTCCTCTCGTTAATACTTCTTATTTGCATTGGTGTGTTGAAGATATCCTTTTGCATAACTGACTTTCTATCTCTGTGCAACATTTAGAATCGATTATAGTGACCCTTAACATTTCAGTGGTTGCACAAAGTTTTCTCTCTTTTTTTGCAACTTTCAAGTTGTACATCTCTACAACCAAACTTACAAATAATTCGTCAAGGTGCAAACATTTAGTTTCAAACTTCAAATGTCAATAATAAAAACAAGAGGGAATTAAACATTTCCTAAAATGCGTGTGATTGGTTGCTCTTAGCTAAAAAACTAAGAGTTGCTAATGTGGCTCAAATAAATATTTGGCAATTATAAGAACTCCAATTATCATTTGGGGATTATTTATAAACCCAACAGTCGAGCCACATAAATATGACTAACCATGTGTGAATTGTTTTGTGATGGAAATAAAATTATGCAAGACCCAAATATTGGAAACCTTAAAGTCATCTAAAGTTTAAACGGAACTACAAGGGAAATTGGGAACTAAAATAAATCTCTCAAAATAAGCTGACAAACCAAATATTTTAAATGGGCACCAAAATACAAATACCACAAAGCTCGAATAGGAAAATAAGCCTGATTTGGAAAAAGAGAATAAATCAAGTGAGAATGTATGCACAGGGGTTAATACTTATTATGGCAGGAAATTTCTTTCCATAAATCATAAATAAAGGTTTTGAACTTCTGGTAATATCCCAAAATAAAATTGGAGCAAGTTTGGTGTTGAAACTAATTTGAAATTTATACAGAAATGTAAAGAGAAAAAGAAAAAAGAAATAAAAAGAAAATGACCAGGTCCAACCATTCAAGCGAGCTAGCCCAGCAGGCCCAACCAATAGCTGCAGGCAGCCGAGCATCCCAGCCGCCAAAGTGGTACATGTCGTTTTATCCAAGGCGTTGGATCAACATCAAACGGCTAATGTGCGACCCGCATACCTCTTTCTTCTCTCCCCCTTTCACTACTAGGTGGGACCGCCCACGTCTTTGTCAACCTCTAGCCAAGATCATCACGCCCACGATCGCATCACGACTCAAGCGCATGTTGCCCGTTCCAATCGCCCCAGTGCACGCCCAGCCTCGTGGCCATGCCCTATAAGATCCCGCCCCGGCCTCATCTACTCACCCCACTCCACGTCCGACATTGCCGCCAGGTTGATCCGGCACAGAGTTGATTAGTTTATAATAGGTCCACATTTACAGTTAATTGTATGGCCCATTTCCAAAGCCGCAACCCATTTGAGGCACCAAACAGTGTTGTGTGCTCTAAATTCCCACCATAGTTAGTAATGTAGTGACATATTATCCTCATGAAACTTTGATAACCATTTTTCATGTACATATTTAGGCAAGTAATTTTCCTTTATAAGGGTATTTATTTTGTGCATCATATTACCCACTAAAAAGAGATGTGAATATTTGGTAGTGAAAATATCCGTGAAAAGCCCATACTTGTAGGTTCTGGGGTAAACAGTGTCCCTTTAAATTTTTCTAAAATAAATTAAGACCGTCCGCATCCATGAAATTTTATTATAGTAAGAACTTTAATAGCCAAACTAAGAAATCTTTTTTCTAGATGGCAAACAAAGAAAACCTTCACATCGTGTTTTATTTGACACATCATAGAGGCAAGTTCATCCGTAGCACCGAAAAAATATTGCCAAAGTGGGTACCTATTTAATTATTTGGATAATAATACTTCACATTTACTAACCTGATTTATTTTTAATAAATGAACCACGTCCATGCAGAAAATACACTAATTAAGTAGTACTACAATTGTAAGGGATTCTTTGTTGACCATGTCATACCAGCGGACGGGGAATATCATCAGGATTTCCTTATCGATTTTGGTGGATAGATATTAGCGAGTTATGGATCGCAAGAGATGTTATATATTGTATATATGCATGATCATGTACTATATGTAGTAGCGTCGAGTTGTTCGACCAAGCACAGAGAAAGAGAGGTCACTTCTCTCTATATATGTTCATCGCGATATTGTGTAATTAATGGTTCCTTCAATTGCTTACTAGCTAGCGTCGAGTTCTCTCTGTATGTAGTAGGTATCGTCGACCAAGCACGAAGAAAGAGAGGTCAAGTCTCTCTATATGTAGTAGCTAGCTAACACAATTTAAAACCCCTAATAAAACGCTCGAAAACCCCTAACCCCCCACCTCCTTCAAAAAACACAAAAAAAAAACCAGCGCCTGCGAGCTGCTGACGCGGGGCTGCCTTTTGGTCTCGGTTGGTGTTACCAACCGGGACTAAACGTCCTCATGCCTGGGCGCCCTGCAACGGCCACGTGGAACAGCTTTGGCCCGGTTCTTAAGCCAACCGGAACTAAAGGTTTGGGCCTTTAGTCCCGATTGTTTTCTCTCGGTTGAAGAACCGGGACTAAAGCCCTTCTGGAACCGGGACTGATGGCTTTTTTCCTACTAGTGCCAAAGAGGAGCTGTACGATACCTCTTTTCTAGACAGCTTTGTAATCAACTTTCTTGCATACACATATATCATAAGCGAACGTGGAAGTTAAATTATTGACACAGTAACATTATTTTCAATCCAAGTGAAGGCAAACAGATGTTACAACAACACAATTTCATGTAGAAAAAATAAAAAATGGATCATTAAACCTATATGATGCTAGCAAGATAAAAGTTGAGTTTGACCAACATGCCCACCGCAATGTTTTCATCTAATAGCTTTTTCACCTCCATACCAAGAAGGCCCAACCAACAGTCGATGAAAGGTTTGTCAACTTTCTCCACACAGGCGGGCAGCTCAGAAGATAGCAACCCATCATCGGCTCTGCCCGTGCGACCGTGGTACTCATTTATCATTGTGTCACATATGCTGAGGATGCTCACCATGCGGTTGTAATCGACCACGCAGAAACTGAGGGAACGCATTGTAGACGTGCCATTTTTGGTGTCGTGCATCATTTGTTTGACATTGTCATTGGCCGTGGCAACTTGTCCCTTGAGTATATCAATGGCGACGTGTACCAGGCTATGGACATCTTTAGCCTCGGCGCTCCGATTGTCCAACTTGAGGCTCAACACACAAAACTCCTGTGTGATTGGGTTGGGGTCGTATATTTGGCTTTTCGTTGACGCATTCTTGCACGCTTCCACCATGAAGTTGGTCGCCTTGGGGTTTCCACCACCAGAGGCAGTAGATTCAGTTGCGATGGTAGTGGAAAGGAGCATGATAGTGATGGCAGAGAAGAGGATGGAGGTCACCGACATTGTTGCCGTTGCTATAAGCCTAGTTGGAAGTCTTGAAATGTGTCGAAGTTGGCGAAGGTGGAGATAAATGGATATAGAACGATGAGTAGGGAAGAGATGGATTGATAAAGTGATGTGCGAGGGTTGAGATTTTTATATAGAAATAAGTGGAGGTTCAGAAATGCAGTGTGTTGCTTAGCCATAGATATACGAATTAATAGTGCTAGCTATAAAAATATATTGATCCTCGTTTTAGATCATCTTGCATTACAGTATTAGTTCCCTCAATATTCGCAAATATATGGATGCTTATTTTAGATCTTCCCCGTATAAACACACATAAAGTTCCCATGTGTTCATTAATGCGTTAAGTCTTGATTAAGTAGTATTGCCAAATAATTAGAGCCCGCATAATACGTGGACACAAATAGGTGGATCTTCATGTCCTCGCATTAATACTTCTACTAATTGTGCACACAGATATGTGGGTGTTCATTTTGGATCTCCTCTCATTAATACTTCTTATTTGCATTTGTGTGTTGAAGATATCCTTTTGCATAACTGACTTTCTATCTCTGTGCAACATTTAGAATCGATTATAGTGACCCTTAACATTTCAGTGATTGCACAAAGTTTTCTCTTTTTTTTGCAACTTTCAAGTTGTACATCTCTACAGCCAAACTTACAAATAATTCGTCAAGGTGCAAACATTTAGTTTCAAACTTTAAATGTCAATAATAAAAACTAGAGGGAATTAAAAAATTCCTAAAATGCGTGTGATTGGTTCCTCTTAGCTAAAAAAACTAGGAGTTGTGAATGTGGCTCAAATAAATATTTGGCAATTATAAGAACTCCAATTGTCATTTGGGGATTATTTATAAAACCCAACAGTTGAGCCACATACATATGACTAACCATGTGTGAATTGTTTTGTGATGGAAATAAAATTATGCAAGACCCAAATATTGGAAACCTTAAAGTCATCTAAAGTTTAAACGGAACTAGAAGGGAAATTGGGAACTAAAATAAATCTCTCAAATTAAGCTGACAAACCAAATATTTTAAATGGGCACCAAAATACAAATACCACAAAACTCGAATAGGAAAATAAGCCTGATTTGGAAAATGAGAATAAATCAAGTGAGAATGTATACAGAGGGCTTAATACTTATTATGGCAGGAAATTTATTTCCATAAATCATAAATAAAGGTTTTGAACTTCTGGTAATATCCCAAAATAAAATTGGAGCAAGTTTGGTGTTGAAACTAATTTGAAATTTATACAGAAATGTAAAGAGAAAAAGAAAAAGGAAATAAAAAGAAAATGACCAGGTCCAACCAATCAAGCGAGCTAGCCCAGCAGGCCCAACCAATAGCTGCAGGCAGCCGAGCATCCCAGCCGCCAAAGTGGTACATGTCGTTTTATCTAAGGCGTCGGATCAACATCAAACCGCTAATGTGCGACCCGCATACCTCTTTCTTCTCTCTCCCTTTCACTACTAGGTGGGACCGCCCACGTCTTTGTCAACCTCTAGCCAAGATCATCACGCCCACGATCGCATCACGACCCAAGCGCATGTTGCCCGTTCCAATCGCCCCAGTGCACGCCCAGCCTCGTGGCCATGCCCTATAAGATCTCGCCCCGGCCTCATCTATTCACCCCACTCCACGTCCGACATTGCCGCCGGGTTGATCCGGCACAGAGTTGATTAGTTTATAATAGGTCCACATTTACAGTTAATTGTATGGCCCATTTCCAAAGCCGCAACCCATTTGAGGCACTAAACAGTGTAGTGTGCTCTAAATTCCCACCATAGTTAGTAATGTAGTGACATATTATCCTCATGAAACTTTGATAACCATTTTGCATGTACATATTTAGGAAAATAATTTTCCTTTATAAGGGTATTTATTTTGTGCATCATATTACCCACTAAAAAGAGGTGTGAATATTTAGAAGTGAAAATATCCATAAAAAGCCCATACTTGTAGGTTCTGGGGTAAACAGTGTCCCTTTAAATTTTTCTAAAATAAATTAAGACCGTCCGCATTCATGATGGCAAACAAAGAAAACCTTCACATCGTGTTTTATTTGACACATCATAGAGGCAAGTTCATCCGTAGCACCCAAAAAATATTGCCAAAGTGGGTACCTATTTAATTATTTGGATAATAATACTTCACATTTACTAACCTGATTTATTTTTAATAAATAAACCACGTCCATGCAGAAAATACACTAATTAAGTAGTACTACAATTGTAAGGGATTTTTTGTTGACCATGTCATACCAGCGGACGGGGAATATCATCAGGATTTCCTTATCGATTTTGGTGGATAGATATTAGATAGTTCTGGATCGCAAGAGATGTTATATATTGTATATATGCATGATCGTGTACTATATGTAGTAGCGTCGAGTTGTTCGACCAAGCACGGATCAAGAGATGTCACTTTTCTCTATATATGTTCATGACGATATTGTGTAATTAATGGTTCCTTCAATTGCTTACTAGCTAGCGTCGAGTTCTCTCTGTATGTAGTAGCTACTGTCGACCAAGCACGAAGAAAGCGAGGTCACTTCTCTCTATATGTAGTAGCTAGCTAAAACAATATGAAACTCCTAATAAAACGCTCGAAAAACTCTACCCCCCCCCTTTCAAAAAACACAAAAAAACCAGCGCCTGCAAGTTGCTGACGCGGGGCTGCCTTTTGATCTCGGTTGGTGTTACCAACCAGGACTAAATTTATTCCTGCCTGGGCGCCCTGCAACGGCCACGTGGAACACCTTTGGGTTCTGTTCGTAAGCCAACCGAAACTAAAGCTTTGGGCCTTTAGTCCCGATGGTTCTCTCGGTTGGAGAACCGGGACTGATGGCCCTTTTCCTACTAGTGGCATGGAGTAGCTGTGCGATAGTTGTTTTCTAGACAGCTTTCTAATCAACTTTCTTGCATACACATATATCAGAAGCAAACGTGAAAGTAAAATTATTGACACATAACATTATTTTCAATCCAAGTGAAGGTAAACAGATGTTACAATAACACAATTTCATGTAGAAAAACAAAAAATGGATCATTAAACCTGTATGATGGTAGCAAGGAAAAAGTTGAGATTGACCAACATGCCCACCGCAAAGTTTTCATCTAATAGCTTTTTCGCCTCCATACCAAGAAGGCCCAACCAACAGTCAATGAAAGGTTTGTCAACTTTCTCCACACAGGCGGGCAGCTCAGAAGATAGCAACCCATCATCGGCTCTGCCCTTGCGATCGTGGTACTCATTTATCATTGTGTCACATATGTTGAGGATGCTCACCATGCGGTTGTAGTCCACCACGTAGAAACTGAGGGAACGCATTGTAGACGTGCCATTCTTGGTGTCGTGAAGCATTTGTTTGACATTGTCATTGGCCGTGGCAACTCGTCCCTTGAGTATATCAATGGCGACGTGTACCAGGCTATGTACATCTTTAGCCTCGGTGCTCCGATTGTCCTACTTGAGGGTCGACATGCAAAACTCCTGTGTTCTTGGTTTTAAGAACCTTCCAGAGATACCCAGCCAGTTTTTATTGGTTTTGGGAACATAGAAGAAGGTTCCTAAACTGGGGTTTTTGTTACTTTTTTTTTCTTTTTCTGTTGCGTTTCTTTTTTCTTTTTGTTCTTAGCTTTTTCGTTTTTTGTTTGAAAATTTCAAATATTTATTGAAAGTGTAAAAATATATTTCTCATCTTAATTTTTCAGAATTTTAAAAAATATTCATGCTAGAAAAAATCTTGTTCAACATATTTTAAAACTTAAGAACAATTTATGAAACTTGGACATCTTTGGAAACTACAGCAAAATTCAAAACATGAATATTTTTGCAATTTGCAAACAATTTTTTAAAATCAGGAACATTTTTTTAACGCCAGGAGCTTTTTAGAAATTTATAAAAAAATTGGAACAAAAGCAATCGCAACATTTTTGAAAAAATCAAGCACATTTTTTGAATCTATGAACAATTTATGAAAATGACAATTTTTTCAAATTTGGAACATTTTTTAAAAATCAAGAACAATTTTGGAACATGAACTTTTATTTTAAAAAGTAACCTTGAAAATAAAAAGGAAAAAATAAGAAAAAAACAGAAAATGACAAAAAGAAAATAAAACGGGAACATTTTTAACTCGAAATAATGTAACTCTATAATTTCATAATTTGGCCCTTCGATGTGTATGATGTATTAATTTACTCTGTAATTTTGATATGTAATATTTGTTTAACATGTATGTTATTTACATAGCTTGTCCCTTTCAATATCTTTACTAGAAATGGTGCATCCAACCACCGGTCCTACATATGACCCGTCGAGCCCGTTGGACCATCTAATGAGCAACTGGACCGAATCTGAAGCTGAGAAAAGAGATAAATATGATCATGAAAGGCCAGTACTGGGCATCGGCGCGCCGGCGCAAACGAGCGCACCGTTAGATCTATCTATGCAGCAATTGTTTCCTCGATGCAACATATTTTGTTCAGATGCAGCAATTTTTGTCAACGGTTGCAACAAAAATATAGTTGTAGCAAAAAAAAATCTACGTGATCGTAGCAAAAAAACGAAGCTGATGATGCGTAGTAGCAAAACAAAATAAGGGTCATAGCAAAACAATCCGGTGAACTCGGGTTACAACTCTGATGAACGTGTATGCAACTTTTTTAGTGAATAGTTGCAGCAAAAAAATATACCGGTTGTAGCTAAAAAATAACACGGTTGTAGCAAAAAAATCTAACGAACTCGAGTTGCAACGAAACGTGGATGTAGATTTTTTTTAATGAACAAATCGTAACAAAAATAGAAAACGCTTGTAGCAAATTTTACAACTGTTGTAGCAAATCTGGACAAAAATTATTGCATACATTGGCAAGCCACAGCCCGCGGGTCACGCGCGACTGGCCGAAGCATTCGGTCGGCGCCCCATTACGAAACGTTTCCCAATATGAAAAGGGTAGTGGTCATGGCACAATAATGCACTTAACACGGTCGAAAACAAGAAAACAGGTCCACAACTTCAAGTTAAATAAGACGCCAAAAACAAAAAAAAAACAGGTTCACAACTTCAACTTAAATAAGACAGCCAAAAAAAAGGTTCATATATTTTTTTTTCTCCCATGATAATACGTGTTTTATTCATGTCATAAAGGTCAAAGTACATGCCACGTCAAGGCCGACATGAAAAAACTATAAAGATAGCATAACATCTTTGAGCTTCGCACCGACGTTCATTGGCTGCCTCCCGCACCACCAAAACAACCATTGAACAAAAAAATGATGGATCACCTCCTCATCCAAACTCGACGCGTCTCCATCGCTGATATGCAGCTTTGCAGACCTTCTTGGTGACTCACTAAAAATGGATCCCTAGCCATTGAACGGACCAGACAGGGGCAACCCATCGGACACATCATCGAACTCCATATCTGACACCCCACCATGACTAAGACGTCGAAGAAAAAAAGCATACTTGTCATCCATGAACCACGAACACAACACGCGTTTCATCTTTTAGATGTCGATGCAAACTACAATATGCACCCACTCCTGAACTACCTTCCAAGCTATGCGCCGACGCAGGAGCAAACGCCATGGCAACAGCGAAGCCGGAGGAGACAGGTCCATTGCGAGGATGCCGCCGTCCCGACGCCATCAATTTTTGAACTGGCTTCCAAATCCATTTTCAACCATAGGACTGATGGTCTCGTCAAGAAAGGATCCAAAGAATCATTATTCAGCGACGCCATCGTCGTCGCCGAAGTCAAGATGAGAACAACCTAAAAACCTAGACTACAAAAGACTAAAAAGGATCCACATGCGTGGATCCAACGGCTCCCCTCACCACAGACGACCGATGTCGTCAACGGAGGGGAGCCGTCGTAGGACGGCAGTGAAAGATTGGCTTCTGTGGCGGCGTCTAGGGTTCCAGCCGTCTGGGACGGGAGCAAAATGATCTCGTTACCAGGGTAGAAATTAACACGTACGTGGGATGAATACGGCCTAGGCAAACAGGTCCACAACTTAAGCCAACGAATTAGTTGGATGCAATAGAAACACATTTTAAATAGGGTGTACCATTGCACATCTAAATGACTAAACAAAATATGAAAGAAAAAAAAATATACGCATGAACCTCTACATAAGATCAATGATATAGGATTTAGATATGTAAATATTTATCTTACATCTAGATGTGTTTTAGCAAAACCGTTTCAAATACTAGCCAAAACCCACAACGACATAGTAATCTAAAAAAACTTAGAGGCCTATAAGATTGGCTTCTCCACTCCTCTGCTTACTCATCGAAAGAACGCACTGCCGGCTAGCAAGGCAAGGAACAAAGCGGCGGCGGCACAATTAACCACCCTATCCTGCCGCTTGTACACTTGCTCGCGTTCTAATCGTCTCTGCGCCGATGCTTCAAGGTGTTCCCGCATGCATCTGTCTCCAGTCAAGAGCTTCCTTCTTGGCTGCCCTTATAAGGTACGCCATGCCGTCTGTGCTGCCCGGGGTTGAGTGTACATGGATCCGTGTAGGACTTCCTGGCGGCGGCGGAGCTGCAGCTGAAAAGTCGAGCATCCCCCACCGCCGGCGCTCCGGACGAGGAAGCGCTGCTCCTCCTCGAGCGCTCGCGGAAAATATCTGGTGACGGAGGAGGACAGGAGGCGCGGAAGACGCTGACGGAGCACCGCGGCGGAGCGGATCGCCGACGCCATCTCTCTAGACGGCGATGGGGTGACTTTGTTTCCACCTTCCTCCTCTAGCTGGGAGGCGCAAGGCGAAGGTCGGAGGACTGGAAGTGGACTCCCCTCCTCGGATTCGTAACTGAGCCGGAATCAGACTACAGCCACCACCATCTATATGTACACGGGCGGCGTTCTCCCAGGGAACGAGACAGCTAGCTAATAAGCAGCGTCCATGGCGACGGCGAGGAGGCGCAAGGCGAAGGCCGCCAGGGCCGCGGCCGCGGAAGCCATGAAGAAAGACAGGAAGAACGCCTACGATGCCATGGTCACAGCGGATAAGGAGTCCCGGCAAGCCGAAGCGGAGGCCAAGGAGGCCACCACGACGGCCGCGGCCAAGGCCGAGGAGTCCATGCAAGCCGTCGGCATGGCCATGGCGAAAGCCGAAGAAGCCGCCGTCATAGCCAGCGTGAAGGCGGAGGAAGCCGAGAAGGCAAGAGAAGCCTACCGCGAGGTGTGTCGGCAGGTGGACGCAGCGGCGGAGTGGGCGCAGTGCGAGGAGGAGCTCTTCGCCGTCCGGTTCCGACGCTACTGGAACCAACTCGTCGCCCGCCCCGGCGTCACCTTCCATCAAACCAGTAAGATGTATATCTACGCTCAAGCTGCATACATATATTTGACCAGTTAATTGCTCGTACTAACTTGATACACAACATCTGATGAAATCCATGTAGCATCGATCCCCGCCATGCGGTACACGCACCCTGCTCCCCATGATAGGCCCAAGGCCATGGATACCTTGCAGATCACGTCGGTGAAGATCGCAGCGGTCGACGATTGCCTGCAATGGCCGCTGCAAGTGTATGGCATCATCGCGGCACGAGATGTCTTGGATCACAAGCGCAACATTCTTTTCCACCGCCGGAGGGGTGATTGCCAAATAATCACTCAAGAGGTTAGTACGCTACGTTTACGGACTCTTACAGGCCTATTACAGGATAAATTTGAGGTAGCAATCTGTGATTGGATAAAAGGGGGAGGGAGGGTCCCACCCACCGAAAATCAGGGGGGGCGCAAGTTTAGTTGGTCGAAAGGTCCGTAAAATCTCTGTAATGAGGCCGTAGATGTAGCATTTTTGTTTTAGCTAGGTCTGCTCTTTTTGGCGCCAAACCCAAAATTTTAAGGTTTTACTTCCTCTGTACAGAATATCACTTTTGCTCCTCACTTTTACTTCAGCACACCTCACGGAGTATTTATAGTTTTAGTAGGCTAAACTTAGCCTACTAAAACTACAAGTATTTCGGTATAGAGGGAGTACCAATCAGCAGCTTTTTTTTGCTCTGCGGTTGAAGATGTTCTTAATATTTACATGGACAATTGCCATTCCCATGCAGGATCCATACCTAGCATTGACGGGCCCTAGTCGCGCCATTGCCGTGTCGAGGGACCTTTCATACATCGAGGTCTCGCTCAAGGTGAAGGGCGCGAGTAGAACTAGATCCGAGGACGGAGATTTGAGCGATCTAGTCCTGAGTTACGGGACCGGATTATGTCTCGCAGGCATTTACCCTAGCAGGCTCAGCACACTTGAACTCGAATCCAGTCACATTAATCGCTCCGTGGAGGCCACGGTCCGCATCAAAATCACCCACGGGTCATGGCCGGATGGTCTCCGAGGCGCGTTCACTGCCGGCATGAGCAGCAACAATGGCCTGGAAGTGGAGCTGCTCAATACCAGAGACGGTAGAGCTTTGCCCGTCGACTCTGAAGGTGTGGTCAAGCTCCAGCGCCGCGTCATCTCCGTCTACATCGAGGGGATGCTCAAGGTTTCCGTGGTGGCATGTTCGGTTGATGAGGAACGGGGTTTCATCGAGAAAGCTGAGGCAGTTTTCGAAGCAAAGAGACAATGTGTAAGCGTCATGGAGATTAACTTTGGGTCTTGTAGTATGCAGATTACCGTCGCTTGGTCCTGTTTCCGCCATGAGTAGTCTATATACTCAAGTTAATCTTATTCCATGGGTATTTTGTAGTGGGCAATGTTGATATATGGGTGTGGCCAGGTCTCAGTCGACTGAAATTTAACCAAGTTTTTACTTGACACTAGTAAACATGTCCGTGCAACGCACGTCTTGATCAAAGCAGCCCATTAAATTTAATATGAGTATTGGATTCTGAATTCATATTCTAGAAATTTAAAAAATAATAGAATACTATAGCATGATGATCTATGCCTCTCGAAAGGTCATGTTTAATACAAACCCCATTACTCATCATTTTACTATGTTATGTGAGGTTCAATCAGACCAAAAAGAAATCAAACCCATTTAGAAATCACAAAACTATGGTAAAGATTTCAGGAAGTTCTCTTGGGTTAAGGTGAAAGAAAAATGTGGGAATGTGAAAGAACAGATCTAAAGTGGACAACATATTGAATTAATGTGAAGATAACAATCGGAATCTAACTTTCAGTTCTAAAAATTATAAAATGTGTAATCTGAAACATGTAAAGTATGCAATATAAAAAGTGTTAGTTCTATAGAGCGACGGAAATGGCAACGGCACCCACATCCTCGCCGGCTACGGCACGACTCTCATGTCCCCGTCTGTTGCGGATGCACTCGGTACCCGTGTCAGTGCATAGTGGAACTGAGACTTCCGCATCCTCAACGGCGGTACGAACCCGTGCTTCTCCCCATTATTAATAATCCTGTTTTCTGGACCAACCATTAGAAAAACATAATATCAATTAAACAAACGGTTCATTTTTATCCAAGTCTATTCAGAGTACAAGTACTTACCTCAGCCTTTTGAGGATGTCTATATCTGGTTGGGTTTGATGCATGGACTTCTAATCTCCTTGCCAATCTTCCTCTTTATGGTTAGTAGTCCTAATTTTCATGTCTCACTTTAAACTCTTCATACTGCGATTCTATCTTGTTTGAGGCCAAACTTATCTACATTCACATGAGTATTTAGAGCTACAATTAAACTGAGAAAGCAATTGCACAAAATGATAGAAATATAAAATGATACATTTCTGAATACATATCAATCTAGTCCTTAGTAATGACCATAGCAGTTACTATATTTAGATGACAACTGAGGTATATCACGACGCTATAGGGGAAAAAGATCGCAAACTGCAAACCCAAAATACTTGAGTTTCCATGGTAACCGGAGTGACCCATCCTATGTGTAATTAAACTTCAAACTATACTTTAGAAATAAAATTATTCGATGCAGATGTCAAATACAGATACCGAATAGTCAAGTTACCTGGCATCATAGTAATTGAATTCACATAATGAAAATCATGGAAGTGCTAAGAAAAGTGATTCCATTAAGTATTGTGATATGAAATAGTTGTGCTAGCTAAGATATTTAAGTGGAAGAAATGAACACGGTTCCTTGCAAACTCTATACACAACATGCCTGTTGTACGCTATTGAACTTTAGCTCCCCCTTCATCCATTTTAGAGTCCTTATGCCTAAAAATAAAAGCACATGGTTATTGTTCATACATGAAAATTTGATGGTTCTCCAAGGGGGAGAGGTAATCAAACATCAATTCAGGAGCTATTATCAATATGAAAATATCAAATAATAAGAAAAAAGAAAATATTGCTTACAAAAAATAATATTGTACAATATGAACTCATGATATCTGCATCCTCACTTTTGACACAAGTAGATCATCTTTTAGTTGGCAACTATTAACAAAAGTATTGTTAGACTGCAGATTAAATCTATTTAATTGTTTAACACGTATGGACGCACATCCGAACTGCAAAAGAAAAGGAACAATAGTTGGTGCAGCTAATTGTCGCACCTGCATCTATGTGTAGAACAGAAAACAAATTTAGTATGAAAACTGACTACTCATTTCTCCTCAAACCAAATAAAAATGAAAGGATCATGGCCATATTTCCTCCTATTGACAGGTTTAAATTGCTGTCAAAAAAGAGAGAATAGACTCACTTGATTGAGCCATGAACGACCAAAGAATACAGCTGCAAATACTTCAGGAATAAGGGCACAAGCATGGTGTCATACATGATTTGTCCAGTTACAACTTACATGGGGATTGGGAAGCGCTAATAATTGGGCAGTTTCATGGAGTTGCATCCAGCCACCTAACCAACCTGCATGGTTAATCAATTGAGCATAATTTTGGGGGAAACCAAACCTTGGCCCCAAAGCCAAAACGCAAAATCAACACAAACAGAGCAGAGGAGGGCAGAGGAGAGGAGACGGGGAACGGGATGGAGGCGCGAGGTTCGTACCGAGATCTTGTCGGCGAGGTGGGCGAGGTCGTGGAGGCCACCGGGCTCGCCGTCGCTGTTGCCGCGCGAGTCCCCGCCGCCGCCGCTCTCGAGGAAGTCGCCGACGAGCATGGCCGGGTCCATGTCGCTCTCGTGGCTCCCGTGTTGGCTCGCACTCCCGGGCATGTCCCCCCTCCCCGCGTCCGCAGCCACAGGTGCCCCACCGCGACAGGCGACCCGCCCCTCGGCGAAACTCTCGCCGTGGACGGCGGGGCCCACCTCCGCTGCGCCGCCTCCACCACCGCGCCCGGCGGCGACAGCGCCCCGAACTCCTTGGCCACCAGCATCATCCTGCCCCGTCGGCAATGGCGACGATGATGGTGTGACGTTTTGGTGCACTTCGGCGAGGTCGGCGTGCAGGTAGGATATGGTGCTGGTGGCGACGGAGGTTAAGAGGATGTGGGCGCTAATCACGGAAGACAAGTGCAGGATGCGGATGGAGTTTGGTATTCTCCTCTGCGGTGGAGTATGGTCAGCCAATGCTAATTGCTAAGTCCACCCAGTCGTGAGGTGCTGATTAGTTCGTGTGTGTTGTGGGGCGTTTTACGGGGTGCGCGTTGTGAAATTCTTGTTTGCTTGTTTATTAGTAGTATAGATATAGATAACATGCAAGAGAGAAAAATAAATAATTAAAAAAAAAACGGATCTTAATGTAAAATCTCACGGATATAGCATCTAAGTCTCAGTCTTAGCAAGAATGTTGGTATATACAGTCTAATGTTGGATTTTATTTTTTTGCCGGGAGCCTGATATTGGATATGTTGTGCTATAGTGTATAGTTAAACTTTTTACTGGTGGTATTTCACAGGAAACACCCAGCAGAAAGAATAGAAGATATATATGAATTTCGCATGAATTTAAAGGGAATACTTCGGTTCGTGCCGAAAGTAATGACAATTTGGAAATTTTGAAGATGAAGATGGGCATGTCACTGAATCAGGTTTTTCGGGTGTCTATAGTGATTGAGTTCGCAGCCCAGACATACATATTGCTTTGTTTGCATGCAGAAACTGGTGGCCCAGCCGGTCCGTTGGATGGACCTCCTGAGGCCGAAAGCCCGAAACAAGCATATTTTTATCTGCAGCTCCGTCGGGCATCGACCTGCTGCTGCAGATCGGCCACCATAGGCTGGGGTCTGTAACGATTCACTGTACATAGGGTCATGTAGCTGTTCACTGTAGATAGGGTCCTGTAGCACGGTCAATTTGTCAGCAAATTTTGAAACAAGTGAACATATTTCAAGTTTGTGAACATTCTTTAGAAAAATAAATGTTTTTCGGAAACATGAACACTTTTTGAAAATTTTGTACAATGTGAAATTTAGAACAACTTTCAAAAACTGAACATTATTTCAGATTTCTAACATTGTTTTAATTGGGATCATTTTTTTAAAAGTATCAACATTTTCGGGAACATGATTTCTTTTCAATTTCCGAACGTTTTTGAAGTATATGAACAAACTTTGGAAAAAGGAACATATTCTGAAATTCTTAACAGATTTGGAAACGCTGACATTTTTGAAATCCAATAACACGTTTTCAAATCCAAAAAACAGCGATTTTTCCAAATTTTCCAATAATTTTGTCAATACACAATAATTTAAAAAAATAGAAATACAAAAGAATTAGAAAAAAATACAAAATAACCAAAAAAGTATTAAATAAGAGACACAACAGAAAAATGAAAACCCGTTCAGTAACCTTCTCGAACGTTCGCGAAACATGCAGAAACTTTACAGAAGTTTCTCGAGTAGAATCAATAGTGCATAATGGATATATTAAATGGGCCAGCCCAATTTAGTTCGATAGTTCGCTACCTGTGTGAAATAGTGGCAAATCTGTCAAAAAGTGCGACATATAGGAGTTTTCAGCATATCGACCTAAGTTTACCCCCTTTGAATAAGGTGTTGTCCCATTCGGCCTTGACAATAGCAGCTCCCCCACCCTCGCCCGTTGGTAAGTAGAAACTGCCGGCACAGCCCGGTCGTTTATTAGACTTCCTGAGGCCGAAACAAGCAAGCATATCCGTAGCCAGTCCGACCATTGGCGATGTAGATCAGATACTCTATAGCGTGCCGCTACAGAACGGCTACCGTAGGTCGGGGCCTGTGATGATTCAATGTACTATGTAGTTGTCCACAGCACATAGGGTCAAGTAGCTCGGTCAATTTTTCAACAAATTGTGAAAGAAGTGAACATATTTCAAGTTTGTGTACATTATTTATAATAACAAATGTTTTCTGAAAACATAAAAACTTTCTGAAATTTTTGAACAATTTTAAATCTAGAACAAATTTTCACAAAAAGTTAGCACTATTTTAGATTTCTAACATTCTTCTAATTGTGATCATTTTTACTAAAAAAATAGAAACATTTTTTAGAACATGGTTTTTTTTAATTTCCAAACATTTTTAAAATGTATGAATGAATTTCAGAAAAAGAAACCTAATTTGAAATTCTTGATACAATTTTGAAATGTATTCATGTTTCAATTTTTGAACATATTATTAAAATATGAACACTTTTGTAAATTCCAAAAAACTATGATTTTTTTTCCAATTTTCCAACATTTTTTGTGATTACAAAACAATGTTTTAAAATAAGAATAAAAAGGAATCTAAAAAAAAATAACCCAAAATTATTAAATAAGAAACACAACAGAAAAATGAATATTGGTTCAGTAACCTTCTAGAAAGTTCACGAAATATGCAGGAACTTTAGATGATTCTTCAAACCGGGTCTTATAGATTCAGTAGTGCATAGTGGATCTATTAAATGGGCAATTTTATCGCAAGTGCGACAGCTAAGATTTTATAGCATATCCCCCTTACCTTTACCCCCTTTGAATAAAGTGTTGGCCCATTCGGCCTTGATAATAGCAAGCATATCTCCAGCCGACCAGGTCATTTGCTATGTATTCTTCCGTCCTATAATTCGTGTCTTAGGTTTGCCTAGAAATGAATGTATCTAAATACTAAAACATGATTAGATACATTCATATTTAGAGAATTTTAAGATAAGAATTTTGGAATGGAGGAGTAGATAAATATATCAGATACTCTGTAGCCTGCCGCTGCAGAACAACTACCACTAGTAGAAAAAGGATCTTTAGTCCTGGTTCGGTTGGGCCATTAGTCTCAGTTCTCAACCGGGACTAATGCTGGCCCCGGTTCGGTCCCGAACCGGGGCTAATGGCCTTTCACGTGACGGGGCTGAGAGCGATGGGGAGGGCTATTAGTCCCGGTTCGTATTACGAACCAGGGCTATTTCATCGCTTTTTTTAAGCAATTTTTGGGTTTAAGGTTTTGCACTAAATTGAATGGGCTATTTTGCTGCCCCTATTTTCCCATTTATTTGTTACATATATATTGCACATCGTCACGAATATATTACATCATCTCATCCGTCGTGCTTTGTCGAACATATTTACAAAATGTAGGCACGAGTTACGTGCACATATATGCATCTTTTTTACACTATATCATTTCATATCATTTCCGTTGAATGGCAATAGTATTCTAGTCGATCATCTAACATCTCATTATCATCTTAATCATATACCAAGTTATCATATGATACACATAAAATAAAACAAAGAAACATCATAATACATAGTCATCTCATGCATGCATCCTAATCGATCATGTCAAGTAATAATATAAACCAGAATAACTTGTCTCTCATAAGACCTAGTCCTCGCTCTTAGGTATAATGTCATAAAATAAAATAACACCTATGTCTCCATGATCAAGCACAGAGATCCAACGGTCTCCAACTTGTGGCTTGCGAACCTTCTTTTTTCTCTCCATGCTTCAATTTGGAGCCTTTTTTATCTTGATTTGAGGTTACTCGAGTATGGAGCATCGAACTCAGCCCTCAGCGGGCTTCTAATTTTCATTTGGCCTTCTGGGTGCATCAACAGAGGCGCTACATCATGTGGCAGTTGATGTTGAAGAACATAATAATAACCTAGTTAACAATGTAATCAACATTATTTATGCAATAGTAGAGCGTACTTAATTAGGAAACTCTTACCAAGATATTTCGTCGAATGTCATCCGGCTTCAACCTATGCACTAGTGGCCAATTCCAAAATTATACGGAAAGGTATTCCTAGAAACCAGAACACCAGCAACAAGAAAGTGGAGAAGAACATCCTTATCCTCCCAAGTTAGATATGATCCATATGTGTAGTGTGTCGTGTCAATTAATTTCCGTAATTCACTCGAAGAAACAAAATAAGCTGTAAATTATAATTTAACAAATTTAGTATATGGATGAACACCAACTATTTCTAAATATAAATGCAAATTACTTGATAAATATGGTTGAGAAACATCACATGGAGGTAAAACAGGAAACATATCATTGACAACCACCCAAATGTCGATGTTGTCTAGCATATTATCTTCAGGACGAAGATCGGAGGTTATTTTCATACCCTCCTCAAATCCATATGCCTTGCAAAGATCTTCTCGGTTTGGGCACCCAAATTCTGTTTGAAAAACTGAATTAAATACTTTGATAACAAATATGTGACCATGTATAGTCCTCAAGTTAGCGCTCCTCATCTCAATTCTCTCGTGGTCTTCGAAACCGAGCCTCTCGGACACATATCTTCTTGCATGGCAAGGGAGGAACATATCTCTATTCTCGTCAAGCTTCATGCTGAAGAACCTACCGTCTCGCAGGTGAGGCGTGTCGCAGATACCCCGACAGTCGCCGCAATATTCACACTCCCGATATTCATCGTCAGACATTTACTGTTTTAATGTGGTAAATGTGTGTAAACAACAATTCTGACATTATATATATCGAAAGAATTGAACATCTATATATATATAAACATAGCTAGCTAGGCCACTCGGACATTCCGGCAAAACTTAGCACAATTTAGCAAGCAAAAGTGAGAAACTCACTACTGTTTTATGCATTATATTAACACCAACAAAAGGATGATATTTGTAGGTTGGTGAAATATGTATGTGCCCTTTTTCCTCTCCAAAGTTTAAATAAGTTGTTCGAAACCATTGGTTGTCTAATTCAAACCTAATGTGCCTACTTACATGAAATTTACAAATAGGATTTTTTTTCCTTCTTTCTAGTTAGTCCATCAAAAGATCTTCAATAAACATATATATCTTGATTTTCTTATTAACATATGCATCTCAATTTCCATTATTTCAATTTGTTCTAGCTTGAATCGATGACCCTAAAATCTAAATGGCAGCAGCCTTGGGGTGCCTAGAGCGGGAGGGGAGGGGGGTAGCGGCGCCTGGAGGGGGTGGGCTTACCGGAGCGGGATGGGGAGGGCGGCGACCGGCTTACCGGAGCGGGAGAGGGGAAGGGGGCTTACCGCAGGAGGGGAGGGGGGGTGGCGGCGACGGCGAGGGAAACGGCGACGACGACGACGACAACGGCGGCGAGGGAGCCGGCGGCGTGGAAGGAGCGCGGAGACGACGAATGTGTCGGGAAAGAGTCGACGTCGAGGGTTCGTCCGCGTCGGCGCGAGAGGAGGAAGAAGATGGAAACCGCGATTTGGACATCACAAATTTCCACCTACCGCCTATATAGGCGGAGCTTTGGTCCCGGGTCGTGGCTCGAACCGGGACTAAAGACCACCTTTAGTCCCGGACCGAGCCACGACCCGGGACTAAAGACCCCCGAGGACTAAAGCTGGTCTTTAGCCCCGGTTCGAGCCATGACCTGGGACTAAAGACCTTGGGCTGGCGGCATTCCAAAGTTTAGTACCACCTCGCTTGTCGAGAGGAACCGTGACTAGTTTATAAGCCCCGCTGTCACAACCGTGTCGAGCTCTTCCCTAAAACAGGCTTATGGGCCTAAACGCACTGTAAATTTAAAAATTAAAAATATATGTGAAATTAAAGACAAAATTCAACCTAAATTCAAAGTGAGCTCACTTTGAATTTAGGTTGAATTTTCTCTCTAAATTATCATATAGTTTCAATTTTTTTCCATTATTTTTGTTTTGTTCTTTGCTTTATTTATTTTGTTTTTTTCTACGTACACCTAAATATTTAGTTTTCAAATTTGAATTCTTTAAAATTTGTGAATAACTTTACTTTCATTTTTTGTTATTAAAGATTTGTTTTCTCTTCTATTTTAGTTCTCTATTAAAGATTTTAACCAAAAAAAAAATTATGAAAATTCTTGTGAGTTGATTTTTTTTGTTTCTTTTTAGTTAATGTTTTACTTGATTCTTTTTAACAAATAAGCACTTTGATAATTTTAGTTGATTATTTTTAATTCATTCATTTTAGTTAATGTTTTTGTTGATTCTTTTTAATTAACTCTTTTTTTGTTTTTTATTAAATATTTTCACAAATTTTCAACAACTTCTAACTTCATTTGATATTTTTCGTGCATTTATTTATTTTTGTGAGCTAGTTGACCCTGAAATTGAAAAGCAGTACAAATAAACTCTGAAAATGTTGAAAGTTGGCATGGTATCATCATTTCACCCACATATTATGTGTTAAAAAGTTGAGAGGGTTACGACAAAAACTGGATGCACTTCGTGTACAAAACGGACAATATCTCTCGAAGTATGAGAGTTTCGAACAACAACTCATTTGTTACAAAGAGTTTTCATTTTTTTTTGAACTTATTTGAACTCCATACTTTTTGTGTGTTCAAAATGCACGATTCAAAGGCACATCACAAATTTTCAACAATTTTTGACTTCATTTGGTATTTTTCATGCATTTTTTTGAGCTAGTTGATCCTGAAATTGAAAAGCACTACAAATGACTCTGAAAATGTTGAAAGTTGCCTCGGTATCATCATTTCATCCACATAGCATGTGCTAAAAAGTTGAGAGGGTTACAACAAAAACTGGATGCACTTCGTGTACAAAACGGAGAATCTCTCTCGAATTATCACGGTTTCGAATGAGAACTTATCTGCTACAAAGGGATTTCATTTTTTAAAATTTATTTGAACTCCATACTTTTTGTGTGTTCAAAATGCACCATTCAAAGGCACATTACAAATTTTCAATAATTTCTGACTTCATTTGATATTTTTCGTGCATTTACTTAATTTTGTTTTTCGAGCTACCCTGAAATTAAAAAGCACTACAAATGAACTCTGAAAATGTTGAAAATTGACATGGTATCATCATTTCAACCATATAGCATGTGCTAAAAGGTTGAGAGGGTTACGACAAAAACTGGATGCACTTCATGTCTAAACGGACAATCTCTCTTGAAGTATCAGGGTTTAGAACGAGAACTCATGTGTTACAAATGGATTTCATTTTTTTAACTTATTTGAACTCCATAATTTGTGTGTGTTCAAAACGAACCATTCCAAGGCACATCACAAATTTTCAACAATTTCTGACTTCATTTTGTATTTTCCGTGCATTTACTTTTTTTAAGCTAGTTGACTCTGAAATTGAAAAACAATATAAATAAACTATGAAAATGTAGAAAGTTGGCATAGGTTACCCAAAGGAGACAGTTGGGTACACCTTCTATCTCAAATCCGAGGGCAAAGTGTTTGTTGCTAAAAACGGAGCTTTTCTCGAGAAGGAATTTCTCTCGAGAGAATTGAGTGGGAGGAAGATAGAACTTGACGAGGTTGTCGAACCTCTCATCCCTCTGGATGGTGGCGCAGGGCAAGGGGAAACCTCTGTCGTTGCGACGCCGGTTGAGGAGGAAGTTAATGATGATGATCATGAAACTCCAGTTCAAGTTTCTGTCAACCACGCAGGTCGACGAGACCACGTGCTGCTCCAGAGTGGTACGGTAATCCCGTCTTATCAATCATGTTGTTAGACAACAATGAACCTGCAAATTATGAAGAAGCAATGGTGGGCCCAGATTCCAACAAATGGCTAGAAGCCATGAAGTCCGAGATAGGATCCATGTATGAGAACAAAGTGTGGACTTTGGAGGTACTACCTGAGGGCCGCAAGGCTATTCAGAACAAATGGATCTTTAAGAGGAAGACGAACGCTGACGGCAATGTGACCGTTTATAAAGCTCGACTTGTGGCAAAGGGTTTTTCACAAGTTCAAGGAGTTGACTACGATGAGACATTCTCACCCGTAGCGATGCTTAAGTCCGTCAGAATCATGTTAGCAATAGCTGCATTTTTCGATTATGAAATCTGGCAGATGGATGTCAAAACGGCGTTCCTTAACGGTTTCCTTAAGGAAGAGTTGTATATGATACAACCCGAAGGTTTTGTCGATCCTAAAAATGCTAACAAGGTGTGCAAGCTCCAGCGATCCATTTATGGACTGGTGCAAGCATCTCGGAGTTGGAACAAACGTTTTGATGAGGTGATCAAAGCATTTGGGTTTATACAAGTGGTTGGAGAATCTTGTATTTACAAGAAAGTGAGTGGGAGCTCTGTGGCGTTTCTAATATTATATGTGGATGACATATTGCTGATTGGAAACAACGTAGAGTTTTTGGATGGCGTAAAGGATTACTTGAATAAAAGTTTCTCTATGAAGGACCTAGGAGAAGCTGCTTACATTCTAGGCATTAAGATCTATAGGGATAGATCAAAACGCCTGATAGGACTTTCACAAAGCGCATACCATGATAAAGTTTTGAAGAGGTTCAAAATGGAACATCCAAGAAAGGGTTCTTGCCAGTTTTACAAGGTACGAGATTGAGTAAGACTCAGTGCCCAGCAACTGATGAAGATAGAGAGCATATGCGCTCCGTCCCCTATGCTTCAGCCATAGGTTCTATCATGTATGCAATAAGTATGGCAGGTAGGTTCCAGAGTAATCCAGGAGTGGATCACTGGACGGCGGTCAAGAATATCCTGAAGTACCTGAAAAGGACTAAGGAGATGTTTCTCGTGTATGGAGGTGATGAAGAGCTCGCCGTAAAAGGTTACGTCGATGCAAGCTTTGACACAGATCCGGACGACTCTAAGTCGCAAACCGGATACGTATTTATTCTTAATGGGGGTGCGGTAAGCTGGTGCAGTTCCAAGCAGAGCGTCGTAGCAGATTCTACATGTGAAGCGGAGTGCATGGCTGCCTCGGAGGCAGCTAAGGAGGGTGTCTGGATGAAGCAATTCATGACGGATCTTGGAGTGGTGCCAACTGCACTGAATCCAATAACCTTGTTCTGTGACAACACGGGTGCCATTGCCCTAGCAAAGGAACCACGGTTTCACAAGAAGTCCAGACACATCAAACGACGCTTCAATCTCATCCGCGACTACGTCGAAGGAGAGGACGTAAATATATGCAAAGTGCACACGGATCTGAATGTAGCAGACCCGCTGACTAAACCTCTTCCACGGCCAAAGCATGATCAACACCAGAACTGTATGGGTGTTAGATTTATTATAATGTAATTCGCATGATGATGTGAGGGCTAGATTATTGACTATAGTGCAAGTGGGAGACTGTTGGAATTATGCCCTAGAGGCAATAATAAATATAGTTATTATTATAATTCCTGTATCAAGATAATCGTTTATTATCCATGCTATAATTGTATTGAATGAAGACTCATTTACATGTGTGGATACATAGACAAAACACCGTCCCTAGCAAGCCTCTAGTTGGCTAGCCAGTTGATCAAAGATAGTCAGTGTCTTCTGATTATGAATAAGGTGTTGTTTCTTGATAACTGGATCACGTCATTAGGAGAATCACGTGATGGACTAGACCCAAACTGATAGACATAGCATGTTGATCATGTCATTTTGTTGCTACTGTTTTCTGCGTGTCAAGTATTTATTCCTATGACCATGAGATCATATAACTCACTGACACCGGAGGAATACTTTGTGTGTATCAAACGTCGCAACGTAACTGGGTGACTATAAAGATGCTCTACAGGTATCTCCGAAGGTGTTAGTTGAGTTAGTATGGATCAAGACTGGGATTTGTCACTCCGTGTGACGGAGAGGTATCTCGGGGCCCACTCGGTAATACAACATCACACACAAGCCTTGCAAGCAAAGTAACTTAGTGTAAGTTGCGGGATCTTGTATTACGGAACGAGTAAAGAGACTTGCCGGTAAACGAGATTGAAATAGGTATGCGGATATCGACGATCGAATCTCGGGCAAGTAACATACCGAAGGACAAAGGGAATGACATACGGGATTATATGAATCCTTGGCACTGAGGTTCAAACGATAAGATCTTCATAGAATATGTAGGATCCAATATGGTCATCCAGGTCCCGCTATTGGATATTGACCGAGGAGTCTCTCGGGTCATGTCTACATAGTTCTCGAACCCGCAGGGTCTGCACACTTAAGGTTCGACGTTGTTTTATGCGTATTTGAGTTATATGGTTGGTAACCGAATGTTGTTCGGAGTCCCGGATGAGATCACGGACGTCACGAGGGTTTCTAGAATGGTCCGGAAACGAAGATTGATATATAGGATTACCTCATTTGATTACCGGAAGGTTTTCGGAGTTACCGGGAATGTACCGGGAATGACGAATGGGTTCCGGGAGTTCACCGGGGGGGGGGGGGCAACCCACCCCGGGGAAGCCCATAGGCCTTGAGGGTGGCGCACCAGCCCTTAGTGGGCTGGTGGGACAGCCCAAAAGGGGCCTATGCGCAATAGATAGAAAAATCAAAGAGAAAGAAAAAAAGGGAGGTGGGAAGGAAAGGAAGGACTCCCACCCACCAAACCTAGTCCAACTCGGTTTGGGGGGGAGCCTTCCTCCCTTGGCTCGGCCGACCCCCTTGGGTCTCCTTGAGCCCCAAGGCAAGGCCCCCTCCCTCCCACCTATATATACGGAGGTTTTAGGGCTGATTTGAGACGACTTTTCCACGGCAGCCCGACCACATACCTCCACGGTTTTTCCTCTAGATCGCGTTTCTGCGGAGCTCGGGCGGAGCCCTGCTGAGACAAGGTCATCACCAACCTCCGAAGCGCCGTCACGCTGCCGGAGAACTCTTCTACCTCTCCGTCTCTCTTGCTGGATCAAGAAGGCCGAGATCATCGTCGAGCTGTACGTGTGCTGAACGCGGAGGTGCCGTCCGTTCGGTACTAGATCGTGGGACTGATCGCGGGATTGTTCGCGGGGCGGATCTAGGGATGTGAGGACGTTCCACTACATCAACCGCGTTCACTAACGCTTCTGCTGTACGATCTACAAGGGTACGTAGATCACTCATCCCCTCTCGTAGATGGACATCACCATGACAGTGTCCATGGGATCGTCACCCTGACGCGGCAGAGAGGTGGCGGAGGTAGCAGCTCTGTTGAGTGAAATCCATTCGACGGGTAAACATGAATTCCCAAAAAGAAGAGTCCAATCAGATACTTAAGGAAGATAGAAGAGCAAAGATACTTACACTGAGGCGACCGGAACAACGATCCTCATCCGGGGCAAAGCTTTCTGAGGTTTAGACCTGCTGGGTTTAGCCACCTTGGACGGCTGATCCACGGGCTCGGCAGAAGAACCCCTGCTTCTCTTCACACTCCGAGCACTCGGGGCCACGGGTGGAGCTGGCGGAACAGCGGGGTCATGACGGTGCTTGGTTCGGCGTTCTGGTGGTGAGGGTGACGAGCTCTGCTCTTCACGCTCCTCCTCCTCCTCTTCTGTTTCCTCCTCCGCTCCCTACTGTGAGAGACGTACACGGCACTACCCGCGCTACCCTCCATGCTGCCTTCTTCTTCCTCGACCGGATCCCCACCTGAGACTGCAGAATGCCAGTTCGTCCACTCCTGCACAAAACACAGTCGGCAGCGTCAGTCGGCGAGACAAGAAAAGCAATAAAACTGAGAAGGTTAAAAGCACCCGACAACATGTACTCACCTCATTCTGAGGAGGATTTTGGGCGCGGAAGGCCTTCACCCGCCGAGCTCCCACGGGGTTATCACATGTGCCCGTGATGCTGCGGACCCACGCACCCACGGTCTCCTCGCTCACGTCTTCAGGATGGGACCGAGTGGTATCCAAAGGCCCCGTGTAATGCCACATTGCGTGGTCTCGGGCCTGGAGCGGCTGGATGCGTCGACCCAGAAAAGTCTCCTACAGGTCCATGCCGGTGACTCCGTTCCGGACGACGGTTATCAGCGCGTCGATCAAAGGCTGGATCTGGGCTTTTTCTCCCTTAGAGAGCGCTAGCTTCCTGGGAGGGCCCGGACGGTCTAAACTAAAGGGTGGTAACCCACTCGGAGCATTCGGGCAGGCAATGTCCTGGCAATAGAACCAGGACGATTGCCACTTCCTAACCGACTCGGATAGCTGAAGGAAGGGATAACTACTTTTTTTTTCTTCTGAAATCCTAAACCCCCGCAGAGCTAGAGGATGTATGTCTTATCATCAGACTGGCTAAGTTTCTTAACCGTTTGAGATCTAGCAGAGAAAACATATTTGAAGAGCCCCCAGTGGGGAGGACATCCTATGAAACACTCGCAGAGGGTGATGAATGCGGAAAGATGAGCTATCGCATTCGGCGGATAGTGATGGAGCTGCGCCCGGAAGTAGTTCATAATACCTCGGAAGAAAGGATGGGGAGGCGGGGAGAAACCTCTGGCCATGTGGCTGAGCAGCAGGACGCGCTCCCCGTCCCTCGGCGCCGAGATCGTGCAAAAACTTGGTTTTCTTCTTTGCCTAAAAATAGTATCGATTCTTGGAATAAGTGCAAAGATGCTTACATATCCAAGTATTTTCCGCCGGCTAAGATTATCTCTCTCCATAACGATATCATGAATTTCAAGAAACTTGATCATGAACACGTTGCACAATCTTGGGAGGATGAAGTTAATGATTAGAAATTGTCCTGCTCATGGCTTGAGTTTGTGGATGATTATACAAATATTTTACGCTGGTTTGAATTTTGCTTCTTGAAATATCTTGGACTCCGCCTCAGGTGGAATGTTCATGGAAATCACGTGAGGAGAAGCTACAAAACTCCTAGACAATATCATGAACAACTACTCTTAGTGCCACATTGAAAGGTCACCTGCTAGCAAAAAGGTACACGCTATAGAAGAAATTAACTCGCTTAGTGCTAAGATGGACGAGTTGATGAATTTGGTTGCTAGTAGAAATACTCCTTTAGATCCTAATGACATGCCACTATCTTCCTTGATTGAGAGTAGCAACTCTAGTTTGGACGTTAATTTTGTTGGTAGGAACAATTTTGGCAACAACAATGCTTTTAGAGGAAACTATGTTCCTAGGCCTTTTCCTAGTAACTCATCTAACAATTATGGCAATTCCTACAAAAACACTTATGGAAATCACAACAAATTGCCCTCTGATTTAGAGAGTAATATCAAAGAGTTCATCAACTCTCAAAAGATTTTCAATGCGTCCATAGAGGAAAAACTACTAAAAATAGACGATTTGGCTAAGAGCATTGATAGGATGTCTTATGATATTGATGCTTTGAAAGTTAGATGTGCTCCTCCCAAGGTTAACTTGGATAAAACTCTAAAAGCTAAGCGTGTCTCCATGAATGAGAGCAAAGAAAGAACCGCCCAAATTCGCGCTAAGCATGAATGGTTTAAAAGGGTGCGTTCTAGTGATGCAAATCATGAAGATCTGAAAGTGCTTGGTGTGACTCCTCTTGAATCTTTGTTTTCGCGTGACAAACCTATTGATGAAGGGGCTGGATATGAATCCACTTTGGTTGAAAAACGCTCCAATGATTCAGAGTCCACCTATCTTGATGATAAACGTGTGGAGAGTGGAGTAGAAGAAATCAAAATATTGGGTAGTAATGGAACTCCCACTTTGGATTTCAAGGAATTCAATTATGATAGTTGCTCCTTGTTTGAATGCATTTCCTTGATGCAATCCATTGCAAACTCTCCACATGCTTATAGCCAAAGGAAAGCCTTTACAGCACATATCGTAGATGCTATGATGAAATCTCTTGAAGAGAAACTCGAATTAGAAGTCTCTATACCTAGAAAACTTCAAGATGAGTGGGAACCTACTATCAAAATCAAAATAAAAAACTATGAATGCAATGCTTTGTATGATTTGGGTGCTAGTGTTTCCGCGATTCCAAAGTCTTTATGTGATATTCTTGGTTTTCATGAGATTGAAGAGTGTTCTCTTAATTTGCATCTTGCGGATTCTACTGTCAAGAAACCCATGGGAAGGATCGATGATGTTCTTATTGTTGCAAATAAGAACTATGTACCCGTGGATTTCATTGTACTTGACATAGATTGCAATCCTTTATGTCCCATTATTCTTGGTAGACCTTTCCTAAGGACTATTGGTGCTATCATCGATATGAAGGAAGGGAATATTAGATTTCAATTTCCTCTAAAGAAGGGCATGGAGCATTTTCCTAGAAAGAAAATAAGATTGCCTTATGAATCTATGATGAGGGCTACTTATGGTTTGAGCACCAAAGATGACTATACGTGATTCCATCACCTTATGCCTAGCTAAGGGCGTTAAACAATAGCGCTTGTTGGGAGGCAACCCAACGAATCTATCATTTTTCTTTTTGTTTTGTATTTTCCACATTTTCATAATTCTGTTATGATTATGTTTTTTTGTTTCTTTTGCGTTTGTGCCAAGTAAAACCGTTATGATTAGTCTTGGGGATGATCGTTTGGTCATGCTGGAAAAGACAGAAACTTTCTGCTCACGAAAAGAATTTTCTTTTTTTTCTGTGAGAGCTTTTGAGTTGATTCTTTTTTCTGCTGATTGCTACCCAAATTATTCATACCTTCATAATTTGTCAGAAGTTTTGATGTAACAGAAGTATACGAAGTATACAGATTGCTACAGACTGGTCTGCTGTTAACAGATTCTGTTTTTGTTGAGTTGGTTGCTTATTTTGATGAAACTATGGATAGTATCGGGGGGTATTAGCCATGGAAGCTTGAAAATACAGTAACCCAACATCAACATAAGTAGAAT
The DNA here is from genome assembly GCF_904849725.1 of Hordeum vulgare subsp. vulgare. Taxonomy (NCBI): domain Eukaryota; kingdom Viridiplantae; phylum Streptophyta; class Magnoliopsida; order Poales; family Poaceae; genus Hordeum; species Hordeum vulgare. Next base: position 54,836 of record NW_025422501.1, read on the forward strand.
TTAAGTTTGCTACAGTACCTAAGGAAGTGGTGATTTGCTTTCTTATACTAATGATATCACGAGTTTCTGTTTAAGTTTCGTGTTGTGAAGTTTCAAGTTTTGGGTGAAGATCTTATGGACAAAGAGATAAAGAGTGGCAAGAGCTCGAGCTTGGGGATTCCCAAGGCACCCCAAGTTGATTCAAGGATGCCGAAAAAGCCTAAGCTTGGGGATGCCCCGGGAAGGCATCCCCTCTTTCGTCTTCAATCCATCGGTAACGTTACTTGGGGCTATATTTTTATACCACATGTTATGTGTTTTGCTTGGAGCGTCTTGTATCGTAGGATTCTTTTATTTTTGTTGTGTCACAATCTTCCTTGCTGCACACCTAGAGAGAGAGACATGCACTCACCGTGATTTTGTCGAGCTTCACTTATATCCATTGGTTAGACAATTCAGCTCACATGTGTTTCGCTTATATCTTTTGAGCTAGTTGATTTTTCTCTATGTGTTTCACTTCTATCTTTTAGAGCACGGAAGCGCATGGCGTGGTAGTTGATCTATGCTATGAAAGTAGTCTCAAAAGGGGTAGTTATCCAAAGGGATATGAAAACTTCCACCTTCATGTGCATTGAGTAGTTAGAGAAGTTTGATTCATCTCAATTAGTTTTGAGTTGTGGTTGTGGTAATATTGAAGTTATACTAGTAAGGTGTTGTGGTTCTAGAAATACTTGTGTTGAAGTTAGTGATTCTCGTAGCATGCATGTATGGTGAACCGCTATGTGATGAAGTCTGAGCATGATTAGTTTATTGATTATCATCCTTTGTGTGGCGGTCAGGGTCGCGCGATGGTTTATACCTACCAACCCTTCCCCTAGGAGTATGCTTTGAATGCTTTGTTTCGATTACTACTAAAACTTTTGCAACAAGTATATGAGTTCTTCATGACTAATGTTGAGTCCATGGTTTAGATGCACTTTCACCTTCCACCATCACTATCTTCTTTAGTGCCGTGCAACTTTCGCCGGTGCATAAAACCCACCATTAGCCTCCCTCAAAACAGCCACCATACCTACCTACTGTGGCTTTTTCAAAGCCATTCCGAGATATATTGCCATGCAACTACCACCATGACATGTGCCACCACTTCTACATTGCCATTGCATGATCATAAAATAGCTAGCATGATGTTTCCATTGATGTCTATGTCATGCTAGATCATTGTCACGGTACACTACCGATCGAAGGCATTCCATATAGAGTCATCATTGCTCTAAGTTTTGAGTTGTAAGTGGGATGATCATCATTGATGGAGCATTGTACCATGTGAGGAAATAAAAGAGGCCAGAGAAGCGCATTTACAAAAAGAGGCCAAAGATGCCCACAAAAATAAAAAATAAAAAATATTAAAAAAGAGAGGCCAAAGAGCCCACCCAAAAAAAATGAGAGAAAAAGAGAGAAGGGACAGTGCTATTATCTTTCCACACTTGTGCTTATTAAGCACCATGATCTTCATGATTGAGAGTCTCTTGTTTTGTCACCACCATATAGCTAGTGGGAAATTTTCATTATATAACTTGGCTTGTATATTCCAATGATGGGCTTCCTCAAAATTGCCTTAGGTCTTCGTGAGCAAGCAAGTTGGATGCACACCCACTAGTTTTCTTTAAGAGCTTTCACATACTCTTAGCTCTAGTGCATCATTCGTATAGCAATCCCTACTCATTCACATTGATATCTATTGATGAGCATCTCCATAGCTCATTGATATGCCTAGTCAATGTGACCATCTTCTCCTTCTTTGCCTTGCAACCTCCACCACACTCCATTCCACTTATAGTGCTAAAACCATGGCTCACGCTCATGTATTGCGTGAGGGTTGAAAAAGTTTGAGAAAGTAAAGGTGTGAAAACAATTACTTGGCCAATACCGAGGTTGTGCATGATTTAAATTCGTTGTGCAAGGATGATAGAGCATAGCCAGACTATATGATTTTGTAGGGATAACTTTCTTTTGGCCTTGTTATTTTGAAAGTTCATGATTAGCTTGCTAGTTTGCTTGAAGTATTATTGTCTCCACGTCAATAGCAAACTATTGTTTTGAATTTAACGGATCTGAATATTCATGTCACATAAGAGGAGTTACAAAGGACATCTATGCTAGGTAGCATGAAACCATCAAAAATTCATTCTTTATCACTTCCCTACTCGAGGACGAGCAAGAGTTAAGCTTGGGGATACTTGATACGTCTCAAACGTATCTATAATTTTTGATGGTTTCATGTTGTTATCTTGTCAACTTTGGATGTTTTATATACCTTTTATATCTTTTTTGGGACTAACTTATTAATTCAGTGCCAAGTGACAGTTCCTATTTTTTTCTGTGTTTTTGACTCTTTTCATATCTGATTTTGGAACGGAGTCCAAACGGAATAAAATCCACGAAATGAATTTTTCCAGAACAGAAGAAGATCGGGGGACTTGAGGGCCAAGGCAAGAGGCCCACATGGAGCCCACAAGCCCTGTGATCGCGGCCAGGGGGCCCGCGGCCACCAGGCTTGTGGCCTCCCTGGAGCTCCCCTGCCCTAGCTCTTTGGCCTATATATTCCCTAAAATCCCAGAAAAAATAAGGGCGTCCACGAAACCACTTTTCCGCAGCCGCAAGCTTCCGTTTCCGCGATATCTCATCTGGAGACCCTTCCCGGTGCCCTGCCGGAGGGGACTTTGGAGCTGGAGGGCTTCTATATCAACATCATTGACTCTCCAATGACTCGTGAGTAGTCTACTTCAGACCTACGGGTCCGTAGTTAGTAGCTAGATGGCTTCTTCTCTCTCTTGGATCTTCAATACAAAGTTCTCCATGATCTTCATGGAGATCTATCCGATGTAATCCTCCTTGGCGGTGTGTTTGTCGAGATCCAATGAATTGTGAATTTGTGATCAGATTATCTATGAATTATATTTGAGTCTTTGCTGATTTCTTATATGCATGATTTGATATCCTTGTATGTCTCTCCGATTCTTTGGTTTTGTTTGGCCAACTAGATCTATGATTTGATAGCAAGGCACACATCGTGTTGTTTCCATCAAGGGTAACAAGATGGGCTTTCATCATAGATTTGAGATTGTCCATCTACATCATGTCATCTTGCTTAAGGCGTTACTATGTTCTTATGAACTCAATACACTAGATGCATGCTGGATATCAGTCGACGTGTGGAGTAATAGTAGTAGATGCAGAAAGTATCGGTCTACTTGTTTTGGACGTGATGCCTATATGTATGATCATTGCCATAGATAACGTCATGACTATGCGCGGTTCTATCAATTGCTCGACAGTAATTTGTTCACCCACCGTCTACTTGCTTTCATGAGAGAAGCCACTAGTGAAAACTACGGCCCCCGGGTCTACTCACAACTATCGTCTCCAGTTTTACTTTGCTTTGTTTACTTTTTCCTTTCAGTTCTCACTTTGCAAACAATCTATAAGGGATTGACAACCCCTTCCTAGCGTTGGGTGCAAGCTCTTTGTGTTTGTGCAGGTACTTCTGACTTGACGCGATCCTCCTACTGGATTGATACCTTGGTCCTCAAACTGAGGGAAATACTTACCGCCGCTGTGCTACATCACCCTTTCCTCTTTAAGGGAACACCAACGCAAGGCTCCAAGGCCGCGGGGAAATCCTTTGCATATTTGCCAAGGAAATCCCTATAGACGTAGCCAGCAGCAGCTAACAAATATATTGATCCTCGTTTTAGATCATCTTGTATTACAGTAATAGTTCCCTCAATACTCGCAAATATATGGATGCTTATTTTAGATCTTCCAAGTATAAACACACATAAAGTTCCCATATGTTCACTAATGTGTTAAGTCTTGATTAACTAGTATTTCCAAATAATTAGAGCCCGCATAATACGTGCACACAAATATGTGGATCTTCATGTCCTCGCATTAATACTTCTACTAATTGTGCACACACATATGTGGGTGTTCATTTTGGATCTCCTCTCGTTAATACTTCTTATTTGCATTGGTGTGTTGAAGATATCCTTTTGCATAACTGACTTTCTATCTCTGTGCAACATTTAGAATCGATTATAGTGACCCTTAACATTTCAGTGGTTGCACAAAGTTTTCTCTCTTTTTTTGCAACTTTCAAGTTGTACATCTCTACAACCAAACTTACAAATAATTCGTCAAGGTGCAAACATTTAGTTTCAAACTTCAAATGTCAATAATAAAAACAAGAGGGAATTAAACATTTCCTAAAATGCGTGTGATTGGTTGCTCTTAGCTAAAAAACTAAGAGTTGCTAATGTGGCTCAAATAAATATTTGGCAATTATAAGAACTCCAATTATCATTTGGGGATTATTTATAAACCCAACAGTCGAGCCACATAAATATGACTAACCATGTGTGAATTGTTTTGTGATGGAAATAAAATTATGCAAGACCCAAATATTGGAAACCTTAAAGTCATCTAAAGTTTAAACGGAACTACAAGGGAAATTGGGAACTAAAATAAATCTCTCAAAATAAGCTGACAAACCAAATATTTTAAATGGGCACCAAAATACAAATACCACAAAGCTCGAATAGGAAAATAAGCCTGATTTGGAAAAAGAGAATAAATCAAGTGAGAATGTATGCACAGGGGTTAATACTTATTATGGCAGGAAATTTCTTTCCATAAATCATAAATAAAGGTTTTGAACTTCTGGTAATATCCCAAAATAAAATTGGAGCAAGTTTGGTGTTGAAACTAATTTGAAATTTATACAGAAATGTAAAGAGAAAAAGAAAAAAGAAATAAAAAGAAAATGACCAGGTCCAACCATTCAAGCGAGCTAGCCCAGCAGGCCCAACCAATAGCTGCAGGCAGCCGAGCATCCCAGCCGCCAAAGTGGTACATGTCGTTTTATCCAAGGCGTTGGATCAACATCAAACGGCTAATGTGCGACCCGCATACCTCTTTCTTCTCTCCCCCTTTCACTACTAGGTGGGACCGCCCACGTCTTTGTCAACCTCTAGCCAAGATCATCACGCCCACGATCGCATCACGACCCAAGCGCATGTTGCCCGTTCCAATCGCCCCAGTGCACGCCCAGCCTCGTGGCCATGCCCTATAAGATCCCGCCCCGGCCTCATCTACTCACCCCACTCCACGTCCGACATTGCCGCCAGGTTGATCCGGCACAGAGTTGATTAGTTTATAATAGGTCCACATTTACAGTTAATTGTATGGCCCATTTCCAAAGCCGCAACCCATTTGAGGCACCAAACAGTGTTGTGTGCTCTAAATTCCCACCATAGTTAGTAATGTAGTGACATATTATCCTCATGAAACTTTGATAACCATTTTTCATGTACATATTTAGGCAAGTAATTTTCCTTTATAAGGGTATTTATTTTGTGCATCATATTACCCACTAAAAAGAGATGTGAATATTTGGTAGTGAAAATATCCGTGAAAAGCCCATACTTGTAGGTTCTGGGGTAAACAGTGTCCCTTTAAATTTTTCTAAAATAAATTAAGACCGTCCGCATCCATGAAATTTTATTATAGTAAGAACTTTAATAGCCAAACTAAGAAATCTTTTTTCTAGATGGCAAACAAAGAAAACCTTCACATCGTGTTTTATTTGACACATCATAGAGGCAAGTTCATCCGTAGCACCGAAAAAATATTGCCAAAGTGGGTACCTATTTAATTATTTGGATAATAATACTTCACATTTACTAACCTGATTTATTTTTAATAAATGAACCACGTCCATGCAGAAAATACACTAATTAAGTAGTACTACAATTGTAAGGGATTCTTTGTTGACCATGTCATACCAGCGGACGGGGAATATCATCAGGATTTCCTTATCGATTTTGGTGGATAGATATTAGCGAGTTATGGATCGCAAGAGATGTTATATATTGTATATATGCATGATCATGTACTATATGTAGTAGCGTCGAGTTGTTCGACCAAGCACAGAGAAAGAGAGGTCACTTCTCTCTATATATGTTCATCGCGATATTGTGTAATTAATGGTTCCTTCAATTGCTTACTAGCTAGCGTCGAGTTCTCTCTGTATGTAGTAGGTATCGTCGACCAAGCACGAAGAAAGAGAGGTCAAGTCTCTCTATATGTAGTAGCTAGCTAACACAATTTAAAACCCCTAATAAAACGCTCGAAAACCCCTAACCCCCCACCTCCTTCAAAAAACACAAAAAAAAAACCAGCGCCTGCGAGCTGCTGACGCGGGGCTGCCTTTTGGTCTCGGTTGGTGTTACCAACCGGGACTAAACGTCCTCATGCCTGGGCGCCCTGCAACGGCCACGTGGAACAGCTTTGGCCCGGTTCTTAAGCCAACCGGAACTAAAGGTTTGGGCCTTTAGTCCCGATTGTTTTCTCTCGGTTGAAGAACCGGGACTAAAGCCCTTCTGGAACCGGGACTGATGGCTTTTTTCCTACTAGTGCCAAAGAGGAGCTGTACGATACCTCTTTTCTAGACAGCTTTGTAATCAACTTTCTTGCATACACATATATCATAAGCGAACGTGGAAGTTAAATTATTGACACAGTAACATTATTTTCAATCCAAGTGAAGGCAAACAGATGTTACAACAACACAATTTCATGTAGAAAAAATAAAAAATGGATCATTAAACCTATATGATGCTAGCAAGATAAAAGTTGAGTTTGACCAACATGCCCACCGCAATGTTTTCATCTAATAGCTTTTTCACCTCCATACCAAGAAGGCCCAACCAACAGTCGATGAAAGGTTTGTCAACTTTCTCCACACAGGCGGGCAGCTCAGAAGATAGCAACCCATCATCGGCTCTGCCCGTGCGACCGTGGTACTCATTTATCATTGTGTCACATATGCTGAGGATGCTCACCATGCGGTTGTAATCGACCACGCAGAAACTGAGGGAACGCATTGTAGACGTGCCATTTTTGGTGTCGTGCATCATTTGTTTGACATTGTCATTGGCCGTGGCAACTTGTCCCTTGAGTATATCAATGGCGACGTGTACCAGGCTATGGACATCTTTAGCCTCGGCGCTCCGATTGTCCAACTTGAGGCTCAACACACAAAACTCCTGTGTGATTGGGTTGGGGTCGTATATTTGGCTTTTCGTTGACGCATTCTTGCACGCTTCCACCATGAAGTTGGTCGCCTTGGGGTTTCCACCACCAGAGGCAGTAGATTCAGTTGCGATGGTAGTGGAAAGGAGCATGATAGTGATGGCAGAGAAGAGGATGGAGGTCACCGACATTGTTGCCGTTGCTATAAGCCTAGTTGGAAGTCTTGAAATGTGTCGAAGTTGGCGAAGGTGGAGATAAATGGATATAGAACGATGAGTAGGGAAGAGATGGATTGATAAAGTGATGTGCGAGGGTTGAGATTTTTATATAGAAATAAGTGGAGGTTCAGAAATGCAGTGTGTTGCTTAGCCATAGATATACGAATTAATAGTGCTAGCTATAAAAATATATTGATCCTCGTTTTAGATCATCTTGCATTACAGTATTAGTTCCCTCAATATTCGCAAATATATGGATGCTTATTTTAGATCTTCCCCGTATAAACACACATAAAGTTCCCATGTGTTCATTAATGCGTTAAGTCTTGATTAAGTAGTATTGCCAAATAATTAGAGCCCGCATAATACGTGGACACAAATAGGTGGATCTTCATGTCCTCGCATTAATACTTCTACTAATTGTGCACACAGATATGTGGGTGTTCATTTTGGATCTCCTCTCATTAATACTTCTTATTTGCATTTGTGTGTTGAAGATATCCTTTTGCATAACTGACTTTCTATCTCTGTGCAACATTTAGAATCGATTATAGTGACCCTTAACATTTCAGTGATTGCACAAAGTTTTCTCTTTTTTTTGCAACTTTCAAGTTGTACATCTCTACAGCCAAACTTACAAATAATTCGTCAAGGTGCAAACATTTAGTTTCAAACTTTAAATGTCAATAATAAAAACTAGAGGGAATTAAAAAATTCCTAAAATGCGTGTGATTGGTTCCTCTTAGCTAAAAAAACTAGGAGTTGTGAATGTGGCTCAAATAAATATTTGGCAATTATAAGAACTCCAATTGTCATTTGGGGATTATTTATAAAACCCAACAGTTGAGCCACATACATATGACTAACCATGTGTGAATTGTTTTGTGATGGAAATAAAATTATGCAAGACCCAAATATTGGAAACCTTAAAGTCATCTAAAGTTTAAACGGAACTAGAAGGGAAATTGGGAACTAAAATAAATCTCTCAAATTAAGCTGACAAACCAAATATTTTAAATGGGCACCAAAATACAAATACCACAAAACTCGAATAGGAAAATAAGCCTGATTTGGAAAATGAGAATAAATCAAGTGAGAATGTATACAGAGGGCTTAATACTTATTATGGCAGGAAATTTATTTCCATAAATCATAAATAAAGGTTTTGAACTTCTGGTAATATCCCAAAATAAAATTGGAGCAAGTTTGGTGTTGAAACTAATTTGAAATTTATACAGAAATGTAAAGAGAAAAAGAAAAAGGAAATAAAAAGAAAATGACCAGGTCCAACCAATCAAGCGAGCTAGCCCAGCAGGCCCAACCAATAGCTGCAGGCAGCCGAGCATCCCAGCCGCCAAAGTGGTACATGTCGTTTTATCTAAGGCGTCGGATCAACATCAAACCGCTAATGTGCGACCCGCATACCTCTTTCTTCTCTCTCCCTTTCACTACTAGGTGGGACCGCCCACGTCTTTGTCAACCTCTAGCCAAGATCATCACGCCCACGATCGCATCACGACCCAAGCGCATGTTGCCCGTTCCAATCGCCCCAGTGCACGCCCAGCCTCGTGGCCATGCCCTATAAGATCTCGCCCCGGCCTCATCTATTCACCCCACTCCACGTCCGACATTGCCGCCGGGTTGATCCGGCACAGAGTTGATTAGTTTATAATAGGTCCACATTTACAGTTAATTGTATGGCCCATTTCCAAAGCCGCAACCCATTTGAGGCACTAAACAGTGTAGTGTGCTCTAAATTCCCACCATAGTTAGTAATGTAGTGACATATTATCCTCATGAAACTTTGATAACCATTTTGCATGTACATATTTAGGAAAATAATTTTCCTTTATAAGGGTATTTATTTTGTGCATCATATTACCCACTAAAAAGAGGTGTGAATATTTAGAAGTGAAAATATCCATAAAAAGCCCATACTTGTAGGTTCTGGGGTAAACAGTGTCCCTTTAAATTTTTCTAAAATAAATTAAGACCGTCCGCATTCATGATGGCAAACAAAGAAAACCTTCACATCGTGTTTTATTTGACACATCATAGAGGCAAGTTCATCCGTAGCACCCAAAAAATATTGCCAAAGTGGGTACCTATTTAATTATTTGGATAATAATACTTCACATTTACTAACCTGATTTATTTTTAATAAATAAACCACGTCCATGCAGAAAATACACTAATTAAGTAGTACTACAATTGTAAGGGATTTTTTGTTGACCATGTCATACCAGCGGACGGGGAATATCATCAGGATTTCCTTATCGATTTTGGTGGATAGATATTAGATAGTTCTGGATCGCAAGAGATGTTATATATTGTATATATGCATGATCGTGTACTATATGTAGTAGCGTCGAGTTGTTCGACCAAGCACGGATCAAGAGATGTCACTTTTCTCTATATATGTTCATGACGATATTGTGTAATTAATGGTTCCTTCAATTGCTTACTAGCTAGCGTCGAGTTCTCTCTGTATGTAGTAGCTACTGTCGACCAAGCACGAAGAAAGCGAGGTCACTTCTCTCTATATGTAGTAGCTAGCTAAAACAATATGAAACTCCTAATAAAACGCTCGAAAAACTCTACCCCCCCCCCTTTCAAAAAACACAAAAAAACCAGCGCCTGCAAGTTGCTGACGCGGGGCTGCCTTTTGATCTCGGTTGGTGTTACCAACCAGGACTAAATTTATTCCTGCCTGGGCGCCCTGCAACGGCCACGTGGAACACCTTTGGGTTCTGTTCGTAAGCCAACCGAAACTAAAGCTTTGGGCCTTTAGTCCCGATGGTTCTCTCGGTTGGAGAACCGGGACTGATGGCCCTTTTCCTACTAGTGGCATGGAGTAGCTGTGCGATAGTTGTTTTCTAGACAGCTTTCTAATCAACTTTCTTGCATACACATATATCAGAAGCAAACGTGAAAGTAAAATTATTGACACATAACATTATTTTCAATCCAAGTGAAGGTAAACAGATGTTACAATAACACAATTTCATGTAGAAAAACAAAAAATGGATCATTAAACCTGTATGATGGTAGCAAGGAAAAAGTTGAGATTGACCAACATGCCCACCGCAAAGTTTTCATCTAATAGCTTTTTCGCCTCCATACCAAGAAGGCCCAACCAACAGTCAATGAAAGGTTTGTCAACTTTCTCCACACAGGCGGGCAGCTCAGAAGATAGCAACCCATCATCGGCTCTGCCCTTGCGATCGTGGTACTCATTTATCATTGTGTCACATATGTTGAGGATGCTCACCATGCGGTTGTAGTCCACCACGTAGAAACTGAGGGAACGCATTGTAGACGTGCCATTCTTGGTGTCGTGAAGCATTTGTTTGACATTGTCATTGGCCGTGGCAACTCGTCCCTTGAGTATATCAATGGCGACGTGTACCAGGCTATGTACATCTTTAGCCTCGGTGCTCCGATTGTCCTACTTGAGGGTCGACATGCAAAACTCCTGTGTTCTTGGTTTTAAGAACCTTCCAGAGATACCCAGCCAGTTTTTATTGGTTTTGGGAACATAGAAGAAGGTTCCTAAACTGGGGTTTTTGTTACTTTTTTTTTCTTTTTCTGTTGCGTTTCTTTTTTCTTTTTGTTCTTAGCTTTTTCGTTTTTTGTTTGAAAATTTCAAATATTTATTGAAAGTGTAAAAATATATTTCTCATCTTAATTTTTCAGAATTTTAAAAAATATTCATGCTAGAAAAAATCTTGTTCAACATATTTTAAAACTTAAGAACAATTTATGAAACTTGGACATCTTTGGAAACTACAGCAAAATTCAAAACATGAATATTTTTGCAATTTGCAAACAATTTTTTAAAATCAGGAACATTTTTTTAACGCCAGGAGCTTTTTAGAAATTTATAAAAAAATTGGAACAAAAGCAATCGCAACATTTTTGAAAAAATCAAGCACATTTTTTGAATCTATGAACAATTTATGAAAATGACAATTTTTTCAAATTTGGAACATTTTTTAAAAATCAAGAACAATTTTGGAACATGAACTTTTATTTTAAAAAGTAACCTTGAAAATAAAAAGGAAAAAATAAGAAAAAAACAGAAAATGACAAAAAGAAAATAAAACGGGAACATTTTTAACTCGAAATAATGTAACTCTATAATTTCATAATTTGGACCTTCGATGTGTATGATGTATTAATTTACTCTGTAATTTTGATATGTAATATTTGTTTAACATGTATGTTATTTACATAGCTTGTCCCTTTCAATATCTTTACTAGAAATGGTGCATCCAACCACCGGTCCTACATATGACCCGTCGAGCCCGTTGGACCATCTAATGAGCAACTGGACCGAATCTGAAGCTGAGAAAAGAGATAAATATGATCATGAAAGGCCAGTACTGGGCATCGGCGCGCCGGCGCAAACGAGCGCACCGTTAGATCTATCTATGCAGCAATTGTTTCCTCGATGCAACATATTTTGTTCAGATGCAGCAATTTTTGTCAACGGTTGCAACAAAAATATAGTTGTAGCAAAAAAAAATCTACGTGATCGTAGCAAAAAAACGAAGCTGATGATGCGTAGTAGCAAAACAAAATAAGGGTCATAGCAAAACAATCCGGTGAACTCGGGTTACAACTCTGATGAACGTGTATGCAACTTTTTTAGTGAATAGTTGCAGCAAAAAAATATACCGGTTGTAGCTAAAAAATAACACGGTTGTAGCAAAAAAATCTAACGAACTCGAGTTGCAACGAAACGTGGATGTAGATTTTTTTTAATGAACAAATCGTAACAAAAATAGAAAACGCTTGTAGCAAATTTTACAACTGTTGTAGCAAATCTGGACAAAAATTATTGCATACATTGGCAAGCCACAGCCCGCGGGTCACGCGCGACTGGCCGAAGCATTCGGTCGGCGCCCCATTACGAAACGTTTCCCAATATGAAAAGGGTAGTGGTCATGGCACAATAATGCACTTAACACGGTCGAAAACAAGAAAACAGGTCCACAACTTCAAGTTAAATAAGACGCCAAAAACAAAAAAAAAAACAGATTCACAACTTCAACTTAAATAAGACAGCCAAAAAAAAGGTTCATATATTTTTTTTTCTCCCATGATAATACGTGTTTTATTCATGTCATAAAGGTCAAAGTACATGCCACGTCAAGGCCGACATGAAAAAACTATAAAGATAGCATAACATCTTTGAGCTTCGCACCGACGTTCATTGGCTGCCTCCCGCACCACCAAAACAACCATTGAACAAAAAAATGATGGATCACCTCCTCATCCAAACTCGACGCGTCTCCATCGCTGATATGCAGCTTTGCAAACCTTCTTGGTGACTCACTAAAAATGGATCCCTAGCCATTGAACGGACCAGACAGGGGCAACCCATCGGACACATCATCGAACTCCATATCTGACACCCCACCATGACTAAGACGTCGAAGAAAAAAAGCATACTTGTCATCCATGAACCACGAACACAACACGCGTTTCATCTTTTAGATGTCGATGCAAACTACAATATGCACCCACTCCTGAACTACCTTCCAAGCTATGCGCCGACGCAGGAGCAAACGCCATGGCAACAGCGAAGCCGGAGGAGACAGGTCCATTGCGAGGATGCCGCCGTCCCGACGCCATCAATTTTTGAACTGGCTTCCAAATCCATTTTCAACCATAGGACTGATGGTCTCGTCAAGAAAGGATCCAAAGAATCATTATTCAGCGACGCCATCGTCGTCGCCGAAGTCAAGATGAGAACAACCTAAAAACCTAGACTACAAAAGACTAAAAAGGATCCACATGCGTGGATCCAACGGCTCCCCTCACCACAGACGACCGATGTCGTCAACGGAGGGGAGCCGTCGTAGGACGGCAGTGAAAGATTGGCTTCTGTGGCGGCGTCTAGGGTTCCAGCCGTCTGGGACGGGAGCAAAATGATCTCGTTACCAGGGTAGAAATTAACACGTACGTGGGATGAATACGGCCTAGGCAAACAGGTCCACAACTTAAGCCAACGAATTAGTTGGATGCAATAGAAACACATTTTAAATAGGGTGTACCATTGCACATCTAAATGACTAAACAAAATATGAAAGAAAAAAAAATATACGCATGAACCTCTACATAAGATCAATGATATAGGATTTAGATATGTAAATATTTATCTTACATCTAGATGTGTTTTAGCAAAACCGTTTCAAATACTAGCCAAAACCCACAACGACATAGTAATCTAAAAAAACTTAGAGGCCTATAAGATTGGCTTCTCCACTCCTCTGCTTACTCATCGAAAGAACGCACTGCCGGCTAGCAAGGCAAGGAACAAAGCGGCGGCGGCACAATTAACCACCCTATCCTGCCGCTTGTACACTTGCTCGCGTTCTAATCGTCTCTGCGCCGATGCTTCAAGGTGTTCCCGCATGCATCTGTCTCCAGTCAAGAGCTTCCTTCTTGGCTGCCCTTATAAGGTACGCCATGCCGTCTGTGCTGCCCGGGGTTGAGTGTACATGGATCCGTGTAGGACTTCCTGGCGGCGGCGGAGCTGCAGCTGAAAAGTCGAGCATCCCCCACCGCCGGCGCTCCGGACGAGGAAGCGCTGCTCCTCCTCGAGCGCTCGCGGAAAATATCTGGTGACGGAGGAGGACAGGAGGCGCGGAAGACGCTGACGGAGCACCGCGGCGGAGCGGATCGCCGACGCCATCTCTCTAGACGGCGATGGGGTGACTTTGTTTCCACCTTCCTCCTCTAGCTGGGAGGCGCAAGGCGAAGGTCGGAGGACTGGAAGTGGACTCCCCTCCTCGGATTCGTAACTGAGCCGGAATCAGACTACAGCCACCACCATCTATATGTACACGGGCGGCGTTCTCCCAGGGAACGAGACAGCTAGCTAATAAGCAGCGTCCATGGCGACGGCGAGGAGGCGCAAGGCGAAGGCCGCCAGGGCCGCGGCCGCGGAAGCCATGAAGAAAGACAGGAAGAACGCCTACGATGCCATGGTCACAGCGGATAAGGAGTCCCGGCAAGCCGAAGCGGAGGCCAAGGAGGCCACCACGACGGCCGCGGCCAAGGCCGAGGAGTCCATGCAAGCCGTCGGCATGGCCATGGCGAAAGCCGAAGAAGCCGCCGTCATAGCCAGCGTGAAGGCGGAGGAAGCCGAGAAGGCAAGAGAAGCCTACCGCGAGGTGTGTCGGCAGGTGGACGCAGCGGCGGAGTGGGCGCAGTGCGAGGAGGAGCTCTTCGCCGCCCGGTTCCGACGCTACTGGAACCAACTCGTCGCCCGCCCCGGCGTCACCTTCCATCAAACCAGTAAGATGTATATCTACGCTCAAGCTGCATACATATATTTGACCAGTTAATTGCTCGTACTAACTTGATACACAACATCTGATGAAATCCATGTAGCATCGATCCCCGCCATGCGGTACACGCACCCTGCTCCCCATGATAGGCCCAAGGCCATGGATACCTTGCAGATCACGTCGGTGAAGATCGCAGCGGTCGACGATTGCCTGCAATGGCCGCTGCAAGTGTATGGCATCATCGCGGCACGAGATGTCTTGGATCACAAGCGCAACATTCTTTTCCACCGCCGGAGGGGTGATTGCCAAATAATCACTCAAGAGGTTAGTACGCTACGTTTACGGACTCTTACAGGCCTATTACAGGATAAATTTGAGGTAGCAATCTGTGATTGGATAAAAGGGGGAGGGAGGGTCCCACCCACCGAAAATCAGGGGGGGCGCAAGTTTAGTTGGTCGAAAGGTCCGTAAAATCTCTGTAATGAGGCCGTAGATGTAGCATTTTTGTTTTAGCTAGGTCTGCTCTTTTTGGCGCCAAACCCAAAATTTTAAGGTTTTACTTCCTCTGTACAGAATATCACTTTTGCTCCTCACTTTTACTTCAGCACACCTCACGGAGTATTTATAGTTTTAGTAGGCTAAACTTAGCCTACTAAAACTACAAGTATTTCGGTATAGAGGGAGTACCAATCAGCAGCTTTTTTTTGCTCTGCGGTTGAAGATGTTCTTAATATTTACATGGACAATTGCCATTCCCATGCAGGATCCATACCTAGCATTGACGGGCCCTAGTCGCGCCATTGCCGTGTCGAGGGACCTTTCATACATCGAGGTCTCGCTCAAGGTGAAGGGCGCGAGTAGAACTAGATCCGAGGACGGAGATTTGAGCGATCTAGTCCTGAGTTACGGGACCGGATTATGTCTCGCAGGCATTTACCCTAGCAGGCTCAGCACACTTGAACTCGAATCCAGTCACATTAATCGCTCCGTGGAGGCCACGGTCCGCATCAAAATCACCCACGGGTCATGGCCGGATGGTCTCCGAGGCGCGTTCACTGCCGGCATGAGCAGCAACAATGGCCTGGAAGTGGAGCTGCTCAATACCAGAGACGGTAGAGCTTTGCCCGTCGACTCTGAAGGTGTGGTCAAGCTCCAGCGCCGCGTCATCTCCGTCTACATCGAGGGGATGCTCAAGGTTTCCGTGGTGGCATGTTCGGTTGATGAGGAACGGGGTTTCATCGAGAAAGCTGAGGCAGTTTTCGAAGCAAAGAGACAATGTGTAAGCGTCATGGAGATTAACTTTGGGTCTTGTAGTATGCAGATTACCGTCGCTTGGTCCTGTTTCCGCCATGAGTAGTCTATATACTCAAGTTAATCTTATTCCATGGGTATTTTGTAGTGGGCAATGTTGATATATGGGTGTGGCCAGGTCTCAGTCGACTGAAATTTAACCAAGTTTTTACTTGACACTAGTAAACATGTCCGTGCAACGCACGTCTTGATCAAAGCAGCCCATTAAATTTAATATGAGTATTGGATTCTGAATTCATATTCTAGAAATTTAAAAAATAATAGAATACTATAGCATGATGATCTATGCCTCTCGAAAGGTCATGTTTAATACAAACCCCATTACTCATCATTTTACTATGTTATGTGAGGTTCAATCAGACCAAAAAGAAATCAAACCCATTTAGAAATCACAAAACTATGGTAAAGATTTCAGGAAGTTCTCTTGGGTTAAGGTGAAAGAAAAATGTGGGAATGTGAAAGAACAGATCTAAAGTGGACAACATATTGAATTAATGTGAAGATAACAATCGGAATCTAACTTTCAGTTCTAAAAATTATAAAATGTGTAATCTGAAACATGTAAAGTATGCAATATAAAAAGTGTTAGTTCTATAGAGCGACGGAAATGGCAACGGCACCCACATCCTCGCCGGCTACGGCACGACTCTCATGTCCCCGTCTGTTGCGGATGCACTCGGTACCCGTGTCAGTGCATAGTGGAACTGAGACTTCCGCATCCTCAACGGCGGTACGAACCCGTGCTTCTCCCCATTATTAATAATCCTGTTTTCTGGACCAACCATTAGAAAAACATAATATCAATTAAACAAACGGTTCATTTTTATCCAAGTCTATTCAGAGTACAAGTACTTACCTCAGCCTTTTGAGGATGTCTATATCTGGTTGGGTTTGATGCATGGACTTCTAATCTCCTTGCCAATCTTCCTCTTTATGGTTAGTAGTCCTAATTTTCATGTCTCACTTTAAACTCTTCATACTGCGATTCTATCTTGTTTGAGGCCAAACTTATCTACATTCACATGAGTATTTAGAGCTACAATTAAACTGAGAAAGCAATTGCACAAAATGATAGAAATATAAAATGATACATTTCTGAATACATATCAATCTAGTCCTTAGTAATGACCATAGCAGTTACTATATTTAGATGACAACTGAGGTATATCACGACGCTATAGGGGAAAAAGATCGCAAACTGCAAACCCAAAATACTTGAGTTTCCATGGTAACCGGAGTGACCCATCCTATGTGTAATTAAACTTCAAACTATACTTTAGAAATAAAATTATTCGATGCAGATGTCAAATACAGATACCGAATAGTCAAGTTACCTGGCATCATAGTAATTGAATTCACATAATGAAAATCATGGAAGTGCTAAGAAAAGTGATTCCATTAAGTATTGTGATATGAAATAGTTGTGCTAGCTAAGATATTTAAGTGGAAGAAATGAACACGGTTCCTTGCAAACTCTATACACAACATGCCTGTTGTACGCTATTGAACTTTAGCTCCCCCTTCATCCATTTTAGAGTCCTTATGCCTAAAAATAAAAGCACATGGTTATTGTTCATACATGAAAATTTGATGGTTCTCCAAGGGGGAGAGGTAATCAAACATCAATTCAGGAGCTATTATCAATATGAAAATATCAAATAATAAGAAAAAAGAAAATATTGCTTACAAAAAATAATATTGTACAATATGAACTCATGATATCTGCATCCTCACTTTTGACACAAGTAGATCATCTTTTAGTTGGCAACTATTAACAAAAGTATTGTTAGACTGCAGATTAAATCTATTTAATTGTTTAACACGTATGGACGCACATCCGAACTGCAAAAGAAAAGGAACAATAGTTGGTGCAGCTAATTGTCGCACCTGCATCTATGTGTAGAACAGAAAACAAATTTAGTATGAAAACTGACTACTCATTTCTCCTCAAACCAAATAAAAATGAAAGGATCATGGCCATATTTCCTCCTATTGACAGGTTTAAATTGCTGTCAAAAAAGAGAGAATAGACTCACTTGATTGAGCCATGAACGACCAAAGAATACAGCTGCAAATACTTCAGGAATAAGGGCACAAGCATGGTGTCATACATGATTTGTCCAGTTACAACTTACATGGGGATTGGGAAGCGCTAATAATTGGGCAGTTTCATGGAGTTGCATCCAGCCACCTAACCAACCTGCATGGTTAATCAATTGAGCATAATTTTGGGGGAAACCAAACCTTGGCCCCAAAGCCAAAACGCAAAATCAACACAAACAGAGCAGAGGAGGGCAGAGGAGAGGAGACGGGGAACGGGATGGAGGCGCGAGGTTCGTACCGAGATCTTGTCGGCGAGGTGGGCGAGGTCGTGGAGGCCACCGGGCTCGCCGTCGCTGTTGCCGCGCGAGTCCCCGCCGCCGCCGCTCTCGAGGAAGTCGCCGACGAGCATGGCCGGGTCCATGTCGCTCTCGTGGCTCCCGTGTTGGCTCGCACTCCCGGGCATGTCCCCCCTCCCCGCGTCCGCAGCCACAGGTGCCCCACCGCGACAGGCGACCCGCCCCTCGGCGAAACTCTCGCCGTGGACGGCGGGGCCCACCTCCGCTGCGCCGCCTCCACCACCGCGCCCGGCGGCGACAGCGCCCCGAACTCCTTGGCCACCAGCATCATCCTGCCCCGTCGGCAATGGCGACGATGATGGTGTGACGTTTTGGTGCACTTCGGCGAGGTCGGCGTGCAGGTAGGATATGGTGCTGGTGGCGACGGAGGTTAAGAGGATGTGGGCGCTAATCACGGAAGACAAGTGCAGGATGCGGATGGAGTTTGGTATTCTCCTCTGCGGTGGAGTATGGTCAGCCAATGCTAATTGCTAAGTCCACCCAGTCGTGAGGTGCTGATTAGTTCGTGTGTGTTGTGGGGCGTTTTACGGGGTGCGCGTTGTGAAATTCTTGTTTGCTTGTTTATTAGTAGTATAGATATAGATAACATGCAAGAGAGAAAAATAAATAATTAAAAAAAAAACGGATCTTAATGTAAAATCTCACGGATATAGCATCTAAGTCTCAGTCTTAGCAAGAATGTTGGTATATACAGTCTAATGTTGGATTTTATTTTTTTGCCGGGAGCCTGATATTGGATATGTTGTGCTATAGTGTATAGTTAAACTTTTTACTGGTGGTATTTCACAGGAAACACCCAGCAGAAAGAATAGAAGATATATATGAATTTCGCATGAATTTAAAGGGAATACTTCGGTTCGTGCCGAAAGTAATGACAATTTGGAAATTTTGAAGATGAAGATGGGCATGTCACTGAATCAGGTTTTTCGGGTGTCTATAGTGATTGAGTTCGCAGCCCAGACATACATATTGCTTTGTTTGCATGCAGAAACTGGTGGCCCAGCCGGTCCGTTGGATGGACCTCCTGAGGCCGAAAGCCCGAAACAAGCATATTTTTATCTGCAGCTCCGTCGGGCATCGACCTGCTGCTGCAGATCGGCCACCATAGGCTGGGGTCTGTAACGATTCACTGTACATAGGGTCATGTAGCTGTTCACTGTAGATAGGGTCCTGTAGCACGGTCAATTTGTCAGCAAATTTTGAAACAAGTGAACATATTTCAAGTTTGTGAACATTCTTTAGAAAAATAAATGTTTTTCGGAAACATGAACACTTTTTGAAAATTTTGTACAATGTGAAATTTAGAACAACTTTCAAAAACTGAACATTATTTCAGATTTCTAACATTGTTTTAATTGGGATCATTTTTTTAAAGTATCAACATTTTCGGGAACATGATTTCTTTTCAATTTCCGAACGTTTTTGAAGTATATGAACAAACTTTGGAAAAAGGAACATATTCTGAAATTCTTAACAGATTTGGAAACGCTGACATTTTTGAAATCCAATAACACGTTTTCAAATCCAAAAAACAGCGATTTTTCCAAATTTTCCAATAATTTTGTCAATACACAATAATTTAAAAAAATAGAAATACAAAAGAATTAGAAAAAAATACAAAATAACCAAAAAAGTATTAAATAAGAGACACAACAGAAAAATGAAAACCCGTTCAGTAACCTTCTCGAACGTTCGCGAAACATGCAGAAACTTTACAGAAGTTTCTCGAGTAGAATCAATAGTGCATAATGGATATATTAAATGGGCCAGCCCAATTTAGTTCGATAGTTCGCTACCTGTGTGAAATAGTGGCAAATCTGTCAAAAAGTGCGACATATAGGAGTTTTCAGCATATCGACCTAAGTTTACCCCCTTTGAATAAGGTGTTGTCCCATTCGGCCTTGACAATAGCAGCTCCCCCACCCTCGCCCGTTGGTAAGTAGAAACTGCCGGCACAGCCCGGTCGTTTATTAGACTTCCTGAGGCCGAAACAAGCAAGCATATCCGTAGCCAGTCCGGCCATTGGCGATGTAGATCAGATACTCTATAGCGTGCCGCTACAGAACGGCTACCGTAGGTCGGGGCCTGTGATGATTCAATGTACTATGTAGTTGTCCACAGCACATAGGGTCAAGTAGCTCGGTCAATTTTTCAACAAATTGTGAAAGAAGTGAACATATTTCAAGTTTGTGTACATTATTTATAATAACAAATGTTTTCTGAAAACATAAAAACTTTCTGAAATTTTTGAACAATTTTAAATCTAGAACAAATTTTCACAAAAAGTTAGCACTATTTTAGATTTCTAACATTCTTCTAATTGTGATCATTTTTACTAAAAAAATAGAAACATTTTTTAGAACATGGTTTTTTTTAATTTCCAAACATTTTTAAAATGTATGAATGAATTTCAGAAAAAGAAACCTAATTTGAAATTCTTGATACAATTTTGAAATGTATTCATGTTTCAATTTTTGAACATATTATTAAAATATGAACACTTTTGTAAATTCCAAAAAACTATGATTTTTTTTCCAATTTTCCAACATTTTTTGTGATTACAAAACAATGTTTTAAAATAAGAATAAAAAGGAATCTAAAAAAAAATAACCCAAAATTATTAAATAAGAAACACAACAGAAAAATGAATATTGGTTCAGTAACCTTCTAGAAAGTTCACGAAATATGCAGGAACTTTAGATGATTCTTCAAACCGGGTCTTATAGATTCAGTAGTGCATAGTGGATCTATTAAATGGGCAATTTTATCGCAAGTGCGACAGCTAAGATTTTATAGCATATCCCCCTTACCTTTACCCCCTTTGAATAAAGTGTTGGCCCATTCGGCCTTGATAATAGCAAGCATATCTCCAGCCGACCAGGTCATTTGCTATGTATTCTTCCGTCCTATAATTCGTGTCTTAGGTTTGCCTAGAAATGAATGTATCTAAATACTAAAACATGATTAGATACATTCATATTTAGAGAATTTTAAGATAAGAATTTTGGAATGGAGGAGTAGATAAATATATCAGATACTCTGTAGCCTGCCGCTGCAGAACAACTACCACTAGTAGAAAAAGGATCTTTAGTCCTGGTTCGGTTGGGCCATTAGTCTCAGTTCTCAACCGGGACTAATGCTGGCCCCGGTTCGGTCCCGAACCGGGGCTAATGGCCTTTCACGTGACGGGGCTGAGAGCGATGGGGAGGGCTATTAGTCCCGGTTCGTATTACGAACCAGGGCTATTTCATCGCTTTTTTTAAGCAATTTTTGGGTTTAAGGTTTTGCACTAAATTGAATGGGCTATTTTGCTGCCCCTATTTTCCCATTTATTTGTTACATATATATTGCACATCGTCACGAATATATTACATCATCTCATCCGTCGTGCTTTGTCGAACATATTTACAAAATGTAGGCACGAGTTACGTGCACATATATGCATCTTTTTTACACTATATCATTTCATATCATTTCCGTTGAATGGCAATAGTATTCTAGTCGATCATCTAACATCTCATTATCATCTTAATCATATACCAAGTTATCATATGATACACATAAAATAAAACAAAGAAACATCATAATACATAGTCATCTCATGCATGCATCCTAATCGATCATGTCAAGTAATAATATAAACCAGAATAACTTGTCTCTCATAAGACCTAGTCCTCGCTCTTAGGTATAATGTCATAAAATAAAATAACACCTATGTCTCCATGATCAAGCACAGAGATCCAACGGTCTCCAACTTGTGGCTTGCGAACCTTCTTTTTTCTCTCCATGCTTCAATTTGGAGCCTTTTTTATCTTGATTTGAGGTTACTCGAGTATGGAGCATCGAACTCAGCCCTCAGCGGGCTTCTAATTTTCATTTGGCCTTCTGGGTGCATCAACAGAGGCGCTACATCATGTGGCAGTTGATGTTGAAGAACATAATAATAACCTAGTTAACAATGTAATCAACATTATTTATGCAATAGTAGAGCGTACTTAATTAGGAAACTCTTACCAAGATATTTCGTCGAATGTCATCCGGCTTCAACCTATGCACTAGTGGCCAATTCCAAAATTATACGGAAAGGTATTCCTAGAAACCAGAACACCAGCAACAAGAAAGTGGAGAAGAACATCCTTATCCTCCCAAGTTAGATATGATCCATATGTGTAGTGTGTCGTGTCAATTAATTTCCGTAATTCACTCGAAGAAACAAAATAAGCTGTAAATTATAATTTAACAAATTTAGTATATGGATGAACACCAACTATTTCTAAATATAAATGCAAATTACTTGATAAATATGGTTGAGAAACATCACATGGAGGTAAAACAGGAAACATATCATTGACAACCACCCAAATGTCGATGTTGTCTAGCATATTATCTTCAGGACGAAGATCGGAGGTTATTTTCATACCCTCCTCAAATCCATATGCCTTGCAAAGATCTTCTCGGTTTGGGCACCCAAATTCTGTTTGAAAAACTGAATTAAATACTTTGATAACAAATATGTGACCATGTATAGTCCTCAAGTTAGCGCTCCTCATCTCAATTCTCTCGTGGTCTTCGAAACCGAGCCTCTCGGACACATATCTTCTTGCATGGCAAGGGAGGAACATATCTCTATTCTCGTCAAGCTTCATGCTGAAGAACCTACCGTCTCGCAGGTGAGGCGTGTCGCAGATACCCCGACAGTCGCCGCAATATTCACACTCCCGATATTCATCGTCAGACATTTACTGTTTTAATGTGGTAAATGTGTGTAAACAACAATTCTGACATTATATATATCGAAAGAATTGAACATCTATATATATATAAACATAGCTAGCTAGGCCACTCGGACATTCCGGCAAAACTTAGCACAATTTAGCAAGCAAAAGTGAGAAACTCACTACTGTTTTATGCATTATATTAACACCAACAAAAGGATGATATTTGTAGGTTGGTGAAATATGTATGTGCCCTTTTTCCTCTCCAAAGTTTAAATAAGTTGTTCGAAACCATTGGTTGTCTAATTCAAACCTAATGTGCCTACTTACATGAAATTTACAAATAGGATTTTTTTTCCTTCTTTCTAGTTAGTCCATCAAAAGATCTTCAATAAACATATATATCTTGATTTTCTTATTAACATATGCATCTCAATTTCCATTATTTCAATTTGTTCTAGCTTGAATCGATGACCCTAAAATCTAAATGGCAGCAGCCTTGGGGTGCCTAGAGCGGGAGGGGAGGGGGGTAGCGGCGCCTGGAGGGGGTGGGCTTACCGGAGCGGGATGGGGAGGGCGGCGACCGGCTTACCGGAGCGGGAGAGGGGAAGGGGGCTTACCGCAGGAGGGGAGGGGGGGTGGCGGCGACGGCGAGGGAAACGGCGACGACGACGACGACAACGGCGGCGAGGGAGCCGGCGGCGTGGAAGGAGCGCGGAGACGACGAATGTGTCGGGAAAGAGTCGACGTCGAGGGTTCGTCCGCGTCGGCGCGAGAGGAGGAAGAAGATGGAAACCGCGATTTGGACATCACAAATTTCCACCTACCGCCTATATAGGCGGAGCTTTGGTCCCGGGTCGTGGCTCGAACCGGGACTAAAGACCACCTTTAGTCCCGGACCGAGCCACGACCCGGGACTAAAGACCCCCGAGGACTAAAGCTGGTCTTTAGCCCCGGTTCGAGCCATGACCTGGGACTAAAGACCTTGGGCTGGCGGCATTCCAAAGTTTAGTACCACCTCGCTTGTCGAGAGGAACCGTGACTAGTTTATAAGCCCCGCTGTCACAACCGTGTCGAGCTCTTCCCTAAAACAGGCTTATGGGCCTAAACGCACTGTAAATTTAAAAATTAAAAATATATGTGAAATTAAAGACAAAATTCAACCTAAATTCAAAGTGAGCTCACTTTGAATTTAGGTTGAATTTTCTCTCTAAATTATCATATAGTTTCAATTTTTTTCCATTATTTTTGTTTTGTTCTTTGCTTTATTTATTTTGTTTTTTTCTACGTACACCTAAATATTTAGTTTTCAAATTTGAATTCTTTAAAATTTGTGAATAACTTTACTTTCATTTTTTGTTATTAAAGATTTGTTTTCTCTTCTATTTTAGTTCTCTATTAAAGATTTTAACCAAAAAAAAAATTATGAAAATTCTTGTGAGTTGATTTTTTTTGTTTCTTTTTAGTTAATGTTTTACTTGATTCTTTTTAACAAATAAGCACTTTGATAATTTTAGTTGATTATTTTTAATTCATTCATTTTAGTTAATGTTTTTGTTGATTCTTTTTAATTAACTCTTTTTTTGTTTTTTATTAAATATTTTCACAAATTTTCAACAACTTCTAACTTCATTTGATATTTTTCGTGCATTTATTTATTTTTGTGAGCTAGTTGACCCTGAAATTGAAAAGCAGTACAAATAAACTCTGAAAATGTTGAAAGTTGGCATGGTATCATCATTTCACCCACATATTATGTGTTAAAAAGTTGAGAGGGTTACGACAAAAACTGGATGCACTTCGTGTACAAAACGGACAATATCTCTCGAAGTATGAGAGTTTCGAACAACAACTCATTTGTTACAAAGAGTTTTCATTTTTTTTTGAACTTATTTGAACTCCATACTTTTTGTGTGTTCAAAATGCACGATTCAAAGGCACATCACAAATTTTCAACAATTTTTGACTTCATTTGGTATTTTTCATGCATTTTTTTGAGCTAGTTGATCCTGAAATTGAAAAGCACTACAAATGACTCTGAAAATGTTGAAAGTTGCCACGGTATCATCATTTCATCCACATAGCATGTGCTAAAAAGTTGAGAGGGTTACAACAAAAACTGGATGCACTTCGTGTACAAAACGGAGAATCTCTCTCGAATTATCACGGTTTCGAATGAGAACTTATCTGCTACAAAGGGATTTCATTTTTTAAAATTTATTTGAACTCCATACTTTTTGTGTGTTCAAAATGCACCATTCAAAGGCACATTACAAATTTTCAATAATTTCTGACTTCATTTGATATTTTTCGTGCATTTACTTAATTTTGTTTTTCGAGCTACCCTGAAATTAAAAAGCACTACAAATGAACTCTGAAAATGTTGAAAATTGACATGGTATCATCATTTCAACCATATAGCATGTGCTAAAAGGTTGAGAGGGTTACGACAAAAACTGGATGCACTTCATGTCTAAACGGACAATCTCTCTTGAAGTATCAGGGTTTAGAACGAGAACTCATGTGTTACAAATGGATTTCATTTTTTTAACTTATTTGAACTCCATAATTTGTGTGTGTTCAAAACGAACCATTCCAAGGCACATCACAAATTTTCAACAATTTCTGACTTCATTTTGTATTTTCCGTGCATTTACTTTTTTTAAGCTAGTTGACTCTGAAATTGAAAAACAATATAAATAAACTATGAAAATGTAGAAAGTTGGCATAGGTTACCCAAAGGAGACAGTTGGGTACACCTTCTATCTCAAATCCGAGGGCAAAGTGTTTGTTGCTAAAAACGGAGCTTTTCTCGAGAAGGAATTTCTCTCGAGAGAATTGAGTGGGAGGAAGATAGAACTTGACGAGGTTGTCGAACCTCTCATCCCTCTGGATGGTGGCGCAGGGCAAGGGGAAACCTCTGTCGTTGCGACGCCGGTTGAGGAGGAAGTTAATGATGATGATCATGAAACTCCAGTTCAAGTTTCTGTCAACCACGCAGGTCGACGAGACCACGTGCTGCTCCAGAGTGGTACGGTAATCCCGTCTTATCAATCATGTTGTTAGACAACAATGAACCTGCAAATTATGAAGAAGCAATGGTGGGCCCAGATTCCAACAAATGGCTAGAAGCCATGAAGTCCGAGATAGGATCCATGTATGAGAACAAAGTGTGGACTTTGGAGGTACTACCTGAGGGCCGCAAGGCTATTCAGAACAAATGGATCTTTAAGAGGAAGACGAACGCTGACGGCAATGTGACCGTTTATAAAGCTCGACTTGTGGCAAAGGGTTTTTCACAAGTTCAAGGAGTTGACTACGATGAGACATTCTCACCCGTAGCGATGCTTAAGTCCGTCAGAATCATGTTAGCAATAGCTGCATTTTTCGATTATGAAATCTGGCAGATGGATGTCAAAACGGCGTTCCTTAACGGTTTCCTTAAGGAAGAGTTGTATATGATACAACCCGAAGGTTTTGTCGATCCTAAAAATGCTAACAAGGTGTGCAAGCTCCAGCGATCCATTTATGGACTGGTGCAAGCATCTCGGAGTTGGAACAAACGTTTTGATGAGGTGATCAAAGCATTTGGGTTTATACAAGTGGTTGGAGAATCTTGTATTTACAAGAAAGTGAGTGGGAGCTCTGTGGCGTTTCTAATATTATATGTGGATGACATATTGCTGATTGGAAACAACGTAGAGTTTTTGGATGGCGTAAAGGATTACTTGAATAAAAGTTTCTCTATGAAGGACCTAGGAGAAGCTGCTTACATTCTAGGCATTAAGATCTATAGGGATAGATCAAAACGCCTGATAGGACTTTCACAAAGCGCATACCATGATAAAGTTTTGAAGAGGTTCAAAATGGAACATCCAAGAAAGGGTTCTTGCCAGTTTTACAAGGTACGAGATTGAGTAAGACTCAGTGCCCAGCAACTGATGAAGATAGAGAGCATATGCGCTCCGTCCCCTATGCTTCAGCCATAGGTTCTATCATGTATGCAATAAGTATGGCAGGTAGGTTCCAGAGTAATCCAGGAGTGGATCACTGGACGGCGGTCAAGAATATCCTGAAGTACCTGAAAAGGACTAAGGAGATGTTTCTCGTGTATGGAGGTGATGAAGAGCTCGCCGTAAAAGGTTACGTCGATGCAAGCTTTGACACAGATCCGGACGACTCTAAGTCGCAAACCGGATACGTATTTATTCTTAATGGGGGTGCGGTAAGCTGGTGCAGTTCCAAGCAGAGCGTCGTAGCAGATTCTACATGTGAAGCGGAGTGCATGGCTGCCTCGGAGGCAGCTAAGGAGGGTGTCTGGATGAAGCAATTCATGACGGATCTTGGAGTGGTGCCAACTGCACTGAATCCAATAACCTTGTTCTGTGACAACACGGGTGCCATTGCCCTAGCAAAGGAACCACGGTTTCACAAGAAGTCCAGACACATCAAACGACGCTTCAATCTCATCCGCGACTACGTCGAAGGAGAGGACGTAAATATATGCAAAGTGCACACGGATCTGAATGTAGCAGACCCGCTGACTAAACCTCTTCCACGGCCAAAGCATGATCAACACCAGAACTGTATGGGTGTTAGATTTATTATAATGTAATTCGCATGATGATGTGAGGGCTAGATTATTGACTATAGTGCAAGTGGGAGACTGTTGGAATTATGCCCTAGAGGCAATAATAAATATAGTTATTATTATAATTCCTGTATCAAGATAATCGTTTATTATCCATGCTATAATTGTATTGAATGAAGACTCATTTACATGTGTGGATACATAGACAAAACACCGTCCCTAGCAAGCCTCTAGTTGGCTAGCCAGTTGATCAAAGATAGTCAGTGTCTTCTGATTATGAATAAGGTGTTGTTTCTTGATAACTGGATCACGTCATTAGGAGAATCACGTGATGGACTAGACCCAAACTGATAGACATAGCATGTTGATCATGTCATTTTGTTGCTACTGTTTTCTGCGTGTCAAGTATTTATTCCTATGACCATGAGATCATATAACTCACTGACACCGGAGGAATACTTTGTGTGTATCAAACGTCGCAACGTAACTGGGTGACTATAAAGATTCTCTACAGGTATCTCCGAAGGTGTTAGTTGAGTTAGTATGGATCAAGACTGGGATTTGTCACTCCGTGTGACGGAGAGGTATCTCGAGGCCCACTCGGTAATACAACATCACACACAAGCCTTGCAAGCAAAGTAACTTAGTGTAAGTTGCGGGATCTTGTATTACGGAACGAGTAAAGAGACTTGCCGGTAAACGAGATTGAAATAGGTATGCGGATATCGACGATCGAATCTCGGGCAAGTAACATACCGAAGGACAAAGGGAATGACATACGGGATTATATGAATCCTTGGCACTGAGGTTCAAACGATAAGATCTTCATAGAATATGTAGGATCCAATATGGGCATCCAGGTCCCGCTATTGGATATTGATCGAGGAGTCTCTCGGGTCATGTCTACATAGTTCTCGAACCCGCAGGGTCTGCACACTTAAGGTTCGACGTTGTTTTATGCGTATTTGAGTTATATGGTTGGTAACCGAATGTTGTTCGGAGTCCCGGATGAGATCACGGACGTCACGAGGGTTTCTAGAATGGTCCGGAAACGAAGATTGATATATAGGATTACCTCATTTGATTACCGGAAGGTTTTCGGAGTTACCGGGAATGTACCGGGAATGACGAATGGGTTCCGGGAGTTCACCGGGGGGGGGGGGGGCAACCCACCCCGGGGAAGCCCATAGGCCTTGAGGGTGGCGCACCAGCCCTTAGTGGGCTGGTGGGACAGCCCAAAAGGGGCCTATGCGCAATAGATAGAAAAATCAAAGAGAAAGAAAAAAAGGGAGGTGGGAAGGAAAGGAAGGACTCCCACCCACCAAACCTAGTCCAACTCGGTTTGGGGGGGAGCCTTCCTCCCTTGGCTCGGCCGACCCCCTTGGGTCTCCTTGAGCCCCAAGGCAAGGCCCCCTCCCTCCCACCTATATATACGGAGGTTTTAGGGCTGATTTGAGACGACTTTTCCACGGCAGCCCGACCACATACCTCCACGGTTTTTCCTCTAGATCGCGTTTCTGCGGAGCTCGGGCGGAGCCGTGCTGAGACAAGGTCATCACCAACCTCCGAAGCGCCGTCACGCTGCCGGAGAACTCTTCTACCTCTCCGTCTCTCTTGCTGGATCAAGAAGGCCGAGATCATCGTCGAGCTGTACGTGTGCTGAACGCGGAGGTGCCGTCCGTTCGGTACTAGATCGTGGGACTGATCGCGGGATTGTTCGCGGGGCGGATCTAGGGATGTGAGGACGTTCCACTACATCAACCGCGTTCACTAACGCTTCTGCTGTACGATCTACAAGGGTTTGTAGATCACTCATCCCCTCTCGTAGATGGACATCACCATGACAGTGTCCATGGGATCGTCACCCTGACGCGGCAGAGAGGTGGCGGAGGTAGCAGCTCTGTTGAGTGAAATCCATTCGACGGGTAAACATGAATTCCCAAAAAGAAGAGTCCAATCAGATACTTAAGGAAGATAGAAGAGCAAAGATACTTACACTGAGGCGACCGGAACAACGATCCTCATCCGGGGCAAAGCTTTCTGAGGTTTAGACCTGCTGGGTTTAGCCACCTTGGACGGCTGATCCACGGGCTCGGCAGAAGAACCCCTGGTTCTCTTCACACTCCGAGCACTCGGGGCCACGGGTGGAGCCGGCGGAACAGCGGGGTCATGACGGTGCTTGGTTCGGCGTTCTGGTGGTGAGGGTGACGAGCTCTGCTCTTCACGCTCCTCCTCCTCCTCTTCTGTTTCCTCCTCCGCTCCCTACTGTGAGAGACGTACACGGCACTACCCGCGCTACCCTCCATGCTGCCTTCTTCTTCCTCGACCGGATCCCCACCTGAGACTGCAGAATGCCAGTTCGTCCACTCCTGCACAAAACACAGTCGGCAGCGTCAGTCGGCGAGACAAGAAAAGCAATAAAACTGAGAAGGTTAAAAGCACCCGACAAC
This sequence comes from Hordeum vulgare subsp. vulgare, assembly GCF_904849725.1. Classification (NCBI taxonomy): domain Eukaryota; kingdom Viridiplantae; phylum Streptophyta; class Magnoliopsida; order Poales; family Poaceae; genus Hordeum; species Hordeum vulgare. The sequence continues at coordinate 84,895 of NW_025422501.1, forward strand.
ATGTACTCACCTCATTCTGAGGAGGATTTTGGGCGCGGAAGGCCTTCACCCGCCGAGCTCCCACGGGGTTATCACATGTGCCCGTGATGCTGCGGACCCACGCACCCACGGTCTCCTCGCTCACGTCTTCAGGATGGGACCGAGTGGTATCCAAAGGCCCCGTGTAATGCCACATTGCGTGGTCTCGGGCCTGGAGCGGCTGGATGCGTCGACCCAGAAAAGTCTCCTACAGGTCCATGCCGGTGACTCCGTTCCGGACGACGGTTATCAGCGCGTCGATCAAAGGCTGGATCTGGGCTTTTTCTCCCTTAGAGAGCGCTAGCTTCCTGGGAGGGCCCGGACGGTCTAAACTAAAGGGTGGTAACCCACTCGGAGCATTCGGGCAGGCAATGTCCTGGCAATAGAACCAGGACGATTGCCACTTCCTAACCGACTCGGATAGCTGAAGGAAGGGATAACTACTTTTTTTTTCTTCTGAAATCCTAAACCCCCGCAGAGCTAGAGGATGTATGTCTTATCATCAGACTGGCTAAGTTTCTTAACCGTTTGAGATCTAGCAGAGAAAACATATTTGAAGAGCCCCCAGTGGGGAGGACATCCTATGAAACACTCGCAGAGGGTGATGAATGCGGAAAGATGAGCTATCGCATTCGGCGGATAGTGATGGAGCTGCGCCCGGAAGTAGTTCATAATACCTCGGAAGAAAGGATGGGGAGGCGGGGAGAAACCTCTGGCCATGTGGCTGAGCAGCAGGACGCGCTCCCCGTCCCTCGGCGCCGAGATCGTGCAAAAACTTGGTTTTCTTCTTTGCCTAAAAATAGTATCGATTCTTGGAATAAGTGCAAAGATGCTTACATATCCAAGTATTTTCCGCCGGCTAAGATTATCTCTCTCCATAACGATATCATGAATTTCAAGAAACTTGATCATGAACACGTTGCACAATCTTGGGAGGATGAAGTTAATGATTAGAAATTGTCCTGCTCATGGCTTGAGTTTGTGGATGATTATACAAATATTTTACGCTGGTTTGAATTTTGCTTCTTGAAATATCTTGGACTCCGCCTCAGGTGGAATGTTCATGGAAATCACGTGAGGAGAAGCTACAAAACTCCTAGACAATATCATGAACAACTACTCTTAGTGCCACATTGAAAGGTCACCTGCTAGCAAAAAGGTACACGCTATAGAAGAAATTAACTCGCTTAGTGCTAAGATGGACGAGTTGATGAATTTGGTTGCTAGTAGAAATGCTCCTTTAGATCCTAATGACATGCCACTATCTTCCTTGATTGAGAGTAGCAACTCTAGTTTGGACGTTAATTTTGTTGGTAGGAACAATTTTGGCAACAACAATGATTTTAGAGGAAACTATGTTCCTAGGCCTTTTCCTAGTAACTCATCTAACAATTATGGCAATTCCTACAAAAACACTTATGGAAATCACAACAAATTGCCCTCTGATTTAGAGAGTAATATCAAAGAGTTCATCAACTCTCAAAAGATTTTCAATGCGTCCATAGAGGAAAAACTACTAAAAATAGACGATTTGGCTAAGAGCATTGATAGGATGTCTTATGATATTGATGCTTTGAAAGTTAGATGTGCTCCTCCCAAGGTTAACTTGGATAAAACTCTAAAAGCTAAGCGTGTCTCCATGAATGAGAGCAAAGAAAGAACCGCCCAAATTCGCGCTAAGCATGAATGGTTTAAAAGGGTGCGTTCTAGTGATGCAAATCATGAAGATCTGAAAGTGCTTGGTGTGACTCCTCTTGAATCTTTGTTTTCGCGTGACAAACCTATTGATGAAGGGGCTGGATATGAATCCACTTTGGTTGAAAAACGCTCCAATGATTCAGAGTCCACCTATCTTGATGATAAACGTGTGGAGAGTGGAGTAGAAGAAATCAAAATATTGGGTAATAATGGAACTCCCACTTTGGATTTCAAGGAATTCAATTATGATAGTTGCTCCTTGTTTGAATGCATTTCCTTGATGCAATCCATTGCAAACTCTCCACATGCTTATAGCCAAAGGAAAGCCTTTACAGCACATATCGTAGATGCTATGATGAAATCTCTTGAAGAGAAACTCGAATTAGAAGTCTCTATACCTAGAAAACTTCAAGATGAGTGGGAACCTACTATCAAAATCAAAATAAAAAACTATGAATGCAATGCTTTGTATGATTTGGGTGCTAGTGTTTCCGCGATTCCAAAGTCTTTATGTGATATTCTTGGTTTTCATGAGATTGAAGAGTGTTCTCTTAATTTGCATCTTGCGGATTCTACTGTCAAGAAACCCATGGGAAGGATCGATGATGTTCTTATTGTTGCAAATAAGAACTATGTACCCGTGGATTTCATTGTACTTGACATAGATTGCAATCCTTTATGTCCCATTATTCTTGGTAGACCTTTCCTAAGGACTATTGGTGCTATCATCGATATGAAGGAAGGGAATATTAGATTTCAATTTCCTCTAAAGAAGGGCATGGAGCATTTTCCTAGAAAGAAAATAAGATTGCCTTATGAATCTATGATGAGGGCTACTTATGGTTTGAGCACCAAAGATGACTATACGTGATTCCATCACCTTATGCCTAGCTAAGGGCGTTAAACAATAGCGCTTGTTGGGAGGCAACCCAACGAATCTATCATTTTTCTTTTTGTTTTGTATTTTCCACATTTTCATAATTCTGTTATGATTATGTTTTTTTGTTTCTTTTGCGTTTGTGCCAAGTAAAACCGTTATGATTAGTCTTGGGGATGATCGTTTGGTCATGCTGGAAAAGACAGAAACTTTCTGCTCACGAAAAGAATTTTCTTTTTTTTCTGTGAGAGCTTTTGAGTTGATTCTTTTTGCTGCTGATTGCTACCCAAATTATTCATACCTTCATAATTTGTCAGAAGTTTTGATGTAACAGAAGTATACGAAGTATACAGATTGCTACAGACTGGTCTGCTGTTAACAGATTCTGTTTTTGTTGAGTTGGTTGCTTATTTTGATGAAACTATGGATAGTATCGGGGGGTATTAGCCATGGAAGCTTGAAAATACAGTAACCCAACATCAACATAAGTAGAATTTAAGTTTGCTACAGTACCTAAGGAAGTGGTGATTTGCTTTCTTATACTAATGATATCACGAGTTTCTGTTTAAGTTTCGTGTTGTGAAGTTTCAAGTTTTGGGTGAAGATCTTATGGACAAAGAGATAAAGAGTGGCAAGAGCTCAAGCTTGGGGATTCCCAAGGCACCCCAAGTTGATTCAAGGATGCCGAAAAAGCCTAAGCTTGGGGATGCCCCGGGAAGGCATCCCCTCTTTCGTCTTCAATCCATCGGTAACGTTACTTGGGGCTATATTTTTATACCACATGTTATGTGTTTTGCTTGGAGCGTCTTGTATCGTAGGATTCTTTTATTTTTGTTGTGTCACAATCTTCCTTGCTGCACACCTAGAGAGAGAGACATGCACTCACCGTGATTTTGTCGAGCTTCACTTATATCCATTGGTTAAACAATTCAGCTCACATGTGTTTCGCTTATATCTTTTGAGCTAGTTGATTTTTCTCTATGTGTTTCACTTCTATCTTTTAGAGCACGGAAGCGCATGGCGTGGTAGTTGATCTATGCTATGAAAGTAGTCTCAAAAGGGGTAGTTATCCAAAGGGATATGAAAACTTCCACCTTCATGTGCATTGAGTAGTTAGAGAAGTTTGATTCATCTCAATTAGTTTTGAGTTGTGGTTGTGGTAATATTGAAGTCATACTAGTAAGGTGTTGTGGTTCTAGAAATACTTGTGTTGAAGTTAGTGATTCTCGTAGCATGCACGTATGGTGAACCGCTATGTGATGAAGTCTGAGCATGATTAGTTTATTGATTATCATCCTTTGTGTGGCGGTCAGGGTCGCGCGATGGTTTATACCTACCAACCCTTCCCCTAGGAGTATGCTTTGAATGCTTTGTTTCGATTACTACTAAAACTTTTGCAACAAGTATATGAGTTCTTCATGACTAATGTTGAGTCCATGGTTTAGATGCACTTTCACCTTCCACCATCACTATCTTCTTTAGTGCCGTGCAACTTTCGCCGGTGCATAAAACCCACCATTAGCCTCCCTCAAAACAGCCACCATACCTACCTACTGTGGCTTTTTCAAAGCCATTCCGAGATATATTGCCATGCAACTACCACCATGACATGTGCCACCACTTCTACATTGCCATTGCATGATCATAAAATAGCTAGCATGATGTTTCCATTGATGTCTATGTCATGCTAGATCATTGTCACGGTACACTACCGATCGAAGGCATTCCATATAGAGTCATCATTGCTCTAAGTTTTGAGTTGTAAGTGGGATGATCATCATTGATGGAGCATTGTACCATGTGAGGAAATAAAAGAGGCCAGAGAAGCGCATTTACAAAAAGAGGCCAAAGATGACCACAAAAATAAAAAATAAAAAATATTAAAAAAGAGAGGCCAAAGAGCCCACCCAAAAAAAATGAGAGAAAAAGAGAGAAGGGACAGTGCTATTATCTTTCCACACTTGTGCTTATTAAGCACCATGATCTTCATGATTGAGAGTCTCTTGTTTTGTCACCACCATATAGCTAGTGGGAAATTTTCATTATATAACTTGGCTTGTATATTCCAATGATGGGCTTCCTCAAAATTGCCTTAGGTCTTCGTGAGCAAGCAAGTTGGATGCACACCCACTAGTTTTCTTTAAGAGCTTTCACATACTCTTAGCTCTAGTGCATCATTCGTATAGCAATCCCTACTCATTCACATTGATATCTATTGATGAGCATCTCCATAGCTCATTGATATGCCTAGTCAATGTGACCATCTTCTCCTTCTTTGCCTTGCAACCTCCACCACACTCCATTCCACTTATAGTGCTAAAACCATGGCTCACGCTCATGTATTGCGTGAGGGTTGAAAAAGTTTGAGAAAGTAAAGGTGTGAAAACAATTACTTGGCCAATACCGAGGTTGTGCATGATTTAAATTCGTTGTGCAAGGATGATAGAGCATAGCCAGACTATATGATTTTGTAGGGATAACTTTCTTTTGGCCTTGTTATTTTGAAAGTTCATGATTAGCTTGCTAGTTTGCTTGAAGTATTATTGTCTCCACGTCAATAGCAAACTATTGTTTTGAATTTAACGGATCTGAATATTCATGTCACATAAGAGGAGTTACAAAGGACATCTATGCTAGGTAGCATGAAACCATCAAAAATTCATTCTTTATCACTTCCCTACTCGAGGACGAGCAAGAGTTAAGCTTGGGGATACTTGATACGTCTCAAACGTATCTATAATTTTTGATGGTTTCATGTTGTTATCTTGTCAACTTTGGATGTTTTATATACCTTTTATATCTTTTTTGGGACTAACTTATTAATTCAGTGCCAAGTGACAGTTCCTATTTTTTTCTGTGTTTTTGACTCTTTTCATATCTGATTTTGGAACGGAGTCCAAACGGAATAAAATCCACGAAATGAATTTTTCCAGAACAGAAGAAGATCGGGGGACTTGAGGGCCAAGGCAAGAGGCCCACATGGAGCCCACAAGCCCTGTGATCGCGGCCAGGGGGCCCGCGGCCACCAGGCTTGTGGCCTCCCTGGAGCTCCCCTGCCCTAGCTCTTTGGCCTATATATTCCCTAAAATCCCAGAAAAAATAAGGGCGTCCACGAAACCACTTTTCCGCAGCCGCAAGCTTCCGTTTCCGCGAGATCTCATCTGGAGACCCTTCCCGGTGCCCTGCCGGAGGGGACTTTGGAGCTGGAGGGCTTCTATATCAACATCATTGACTCTCCAATGACTCGTGAGTAGTCTACTTCAGACCTACGGGTCCGTAGTTAGTAGCTAGATGACTTCTTCTCTCTCTTGGATCTTCAATACAAAGTTCTCCATGATCTTCATGGAGATCTATCCGATGTAATCCTCCTTGGCGGTGTGTTTGTCGAGATCCAATGAATTGTGAATTTGTGATCAGATTATCTATGAATTATATTTGAGTCTTTGCTGATTTCTTATATGCATGATTTGATATCCTTGTATGTCTCTCCGATTCTTTGGTTTTGTTTGGCCAACTAGATCTATGATTTGATAGCAAGGCACACATCGTGTTGTTTCCATCAAGGGTAACAAGATGGGCTTTCATCATAGATTTGAGATTGTCCATCTACATCATGTCATCTTGCTTAAGGCGTTACTATGTTCTTATGAACTCAATACACTAGATGCATGCTGGATATCAGTCGACGTGTGGAGTAATAGTAGTAGATGCAGAAAGTATCGGTCTACTTGTTTTGGACGTGATGCCTATATGTATGATCATTGCCATAGATAACGTCATGACTATGCGCGGTTCTATCAATTGCTCGACAGTAATTTGTTCACCCACCGTCTACTTGCTTTCATGAGAGAAGCCACTAGTGAAAACTACGGCCCCCGGGTCTACTCACAACTATCGTCTCCAGTTTTACTTTGCTTTGTTTACTTTTTCCTTTCAGTTCTCACTTTGCAAACAATCTATAAGGGATTGACAACCCCTTCCTAGCGTTGGGTGCAAGCTCTTTGTGTTTGTGCAGGTACTTCTGACTTGACGCGATCCTCCTACTGGATTGATACCTTGGTCCTCAAACTGAGGGAAATACTTACCGCCGCTGTGCTACATCACCCTTTCCTCTTTAAGGGAACACCAACGCAAGGCTCCAAGGCCGCGGGGAAATCCTTTGCATATTTGCCAAGGAAATCCCTATAGACGTAGCCAGCAGCAGCTAACAAATATATTGATCCTCGTTTTAGATCATCTTGTATTACAGTAATAGTTCCCTCAATACTCGCAAATATATGGATGCTTATTTTAGATCTTCCAAGTATAAACACACATAAAGTTCCCATATGTTCACTAATGTGTTAAGTCTTGATTAACTAGTATTTCCAAATAATTAGAGCCCGCATAATACGTGCACACAAATATGTGGATCTTCATGTCCTCGCATTAATACTTCTACTAATTGTGCACACACATATGTGGGTGTTCATTTTGGATCTCCTCTCGTTAATACTTCTTATTTGCATTGGTGTGTTGAAGATATCCTTTTGCATAACTGACTTTCTATCTCTGTGCAACATTTAGAATCGATTATAGTGACCCTTAACATTTCAGTGGTTGCACAAAGTTTTCTCTCTTTTTTTGCAACTTTCAAGTTGTACATCTCTACAACCAAACTTACAAATAATTCGTCAAGGTGCAAACATTTAGTTTCAAACTTCAAATGTCAATAATAAAAACAAGAGGGAATTAAACATTTCCTAAAATGCGTGTGATTGGTTGCTCTTAGCTAAAAAACTAAGAGTTGCTAATGTGGCTCAAATAAATATTTGGCAATTATAAGAACTCCAATTATCATTTGGGGATTATTTATAAACCCAACAGTCGAGCCACATAAATATGACTAACCATGTGTGAATTGTTTTGTGATGGAAATAAAATTATGCAAGACCCAAATATTGGAAACCTTAAAGTCATCTAAAGTTTAAACGGAACTACAAGGGAAATTGGGAACTAAAATAAATCTCTCAAAATAAGCTGACAAACCAAATATTTTAAATGGGCACCAAAATACAAATACCACAAAGCTCGAATAGGAAAATAAGCCTGATTTGGAAAAAGAGAATAAATCAAGTGAGAATGTATGCACAGGGGTTAATACTTATTATGGCAGGAAATTTCTTTCCATAAATCATAAATAAAGGTTTTGAACTTCTGGTAATATCCCAAAATAAAATTGGAGCAAGTTTGGTGTTGAAACTAATTTGAAATTTATACAGAAATGTAAAGAGAAAAAGAAAAAAGAAATAAAAAGAAAATGACCAGGTCCAACCATTCAAGCGAGCTAGCCCAGCAGGCCCAACCAATAGCTGCAGGCAGCCGAGCATCCCAGCCGCCAAAGTGGTACATGTCGTTTTATCCAAGGCGTTGGATCAACATCAAACGGCTAATGTGCGACCCGCATACCTCTTTCTTCTCTCCCCCTTTCACTACTAGGTGGGACCGCCCACGTCTTTGTCAACCTCTAGCCAAGATCATCACGCCCACGATCGCATCACGACTCAAGCGCATGTTGCCCGTTCCAATCGCCCCAGTGCACGCCCAGCCTCGTGGCCATGCCCTATAAGATCCCGCCCCGGCCTCATCTACTCACCCCACTCCACGTCCGACATTGCCGCCAGGTTGATCCGGCACAGAGTTGATTAGTTTATAATAGGTCCACATTTACAGTTAATTGTATGGCCCATTTCCAAAGCCGCAACCCATTTGAGGCACCAAACAGTGTTGTGTGCTCTAAATTCCCACCATAGTTAGTAATGTAGTGACATATTATCCTCATGAAACTTTGATAACCATTTTTCATGTACATATTTAGGCAAGTAATTTTCCTTTATAAGGGTATTTATTTTGTGCATCATATTACCCACTAAAAAGAGATGTGAATATTTGGTAGTGAAAATATCCGTGAAAAGCCCATACTTGTAGGTTCTGGGGTAAACAGTGTCCCTTTAAATTTTTCTAAAATAAATTAAGACCGTCCGCATCCATGAAATTTTATTATAGTAAGAACTTTAATAGCCAAACTAAGAAATCTTTTTTCTAGATGGCAAACAAAGAAAACCTTCACATCGTGTTTTATTTGACACATCATAGAGGCAAGTTCATCCGTAGCACCGAAAAAATATTGCCAAAGTGGGTACCTATTTAATTATTTGGATAATAATACTTCACATTTACTAACCTGATTTATTTTTAATAAATGAACCACGTCCATGCAGAAAATACACTAATTAAGTAGTACTACAATTGTAAGGGATTCTTTGTTGACCATGTCATACCAGCGGACGGGGAATATCATCAGGATTTCCTTATCGATTTTGGTGGATAGATATTAGCGAGTTATGGATCGCAAGAGATGTTATATATTGTATATATGCATGATCATGTACTATATGTAGTAGCGTCGAGTTGTTCGACCAAGCACAGAGAAAGAGAGGTCACTTCTCTCTATATATGTTCATCGCGATATTGTGTAATTAATGGTTCCTTCAATTGCTTACTAGCTAGCGTCGAGTTCTCTCTGTATGTAGTAGGTATCGTCGACCAAGCACGAAGAAAGAGAGGTCAAGTCTCTCTATATGTAGTAGCTAGCTAACACAATTTAAAACCCCTAATAAAACGCTCGAAAACCCCTAACCCCCCACCTCCTTCAAAAAACACAAAAAAAAAACCAGCGCCTGCGAGCTGCTGACGCGGGGCTGCCTTTTGGTCTCGGTTGGTGTTACCAACCGGGACTAAACGTCCTCATGCCTGGGCGCCCTGCAACGGCCACGTGGAACAGCTTTGGCCCGGTTCTTAAGCCAACCGGAACTAAAGGTTTGGGCCTTTAGTCCCGATTGTTTTCTCTCGGTTGAAGAACCGGGACTAAAGCCCTTCTGGAACCGGGACTGATGGCTTTTTTCCTACTAGTGCCAAAGAGGAGCTGTACGATACCTCTTTTCTAGACAGCTTTGTAATCAACTTTCTTGCATACACATATATCATAAGCGAACGTGGAAGTTAAATTATTGACACAGTAACATTATTTTCAATCCAAGTGAAGGCAAACAGATGTTACAACAACACAATTTCATGTAGAAAAAATAAAAAATGGATCATTAAACCTATATGATGCTAGCAAGATAAAAGTTGAGTTTGACCAACATGCCCACCGCAATGTTTTCATCTAATAGCTTTTTCACCTCCATACCAAGAAGGCCCAACCAACAGTCGATGAAAGGTTTGTCAACTTTCTCCACACAGGCGGGCAGCTCAGAAGATAGCAACCCATCATCGGCTCTGCCCGTGCGACCGTGGTACTCATTTATCATTGTGTCACATATGCTGAGGATGCTCACCATGCGGTTGTAATCGACCACGCAGAAACTGAGGGAACGCATTGTAGACGTGCCATTTTTGGTGTCGTGCATCATTTGTTTGACATTGTCATTGGCCGTGGCAACTTGTCCCTTGAGTATATCAATGGCGACGTGTACCAGGCTATGGACATCTTTAGCCTCGGCGCTCCGATTGTCCAACTTGAGGCTCAACACACAAAACTCCTGTGTGATTGGGTTGGGGTCGTATATTTGGCTTTTCGTTGACGCATTCTTGCACGCTTCCACCATGAAGTTGGTCGCCTTGGGGTTTCCACCACCAGAGGCAGTAGATTCAGTTGCGATGGTAGTGGAAAGGAGCATGATAGTGATGGCAGAGAAGAGGATGGAGGTCACCGACATTGTTGCCGTTGCTATAAGCCTAGTTGGAAGTCTTGAAATGTGTCGAAGTTGGCGAAGGTGGAGATAAATGGATATAGAACGATGAGTAGGGAAGAGATGGATTGATAAAGTGATGTGCGAGGGTTGAGATTTTTATATAGAAATAAGTGGAGGTTCAGAAATGCAGTGTGTTGCTTAGCCATAGATATACGAATTAATAGTGCTAGCTATAAAAATATATTGATCCTCGTTTTAGATCATCTTGCATTACAGTATTAGTTCCCTCAATATTCGCAAATATATGGATGCTTATTTTAGATCTTCCCCGTATAAACACACATAAAGTTCCCATGTGTTCATTAATGCGTTAAGTCTTGATTAAGTAGTATTGCCAAATAATTAGAGCCCGCATAATACGTGGACACAAATAGGTGGATCTTCATGTCCTCGCATTAATACTTCTACTAATTGTGCACACAGATATGTGGGTGTTCATTTTGGATCTCCTCTCATTAATACTTCTTATTTGCATTTGTGTGTTGAAGATATCCTTTTGCATAACTGACTTTCTATCTCTGTGCAACATTTAGAATCGATTATAGTGACCCTTAACATTTCAGTGATTGCACAAAGTTTTCTCTTTTTTTTGCAACTTTCAAGTTGTACATCTCTACAGCCAAACTTACAAATAATTCGTCAAGGTGCAAACATTTAGTTTCAAACTTTAAATGTCAATAATAAAAACTAGAGGGAATTAAAAAATTCCTAAAATGCGTGTGATTGGTTCCTCTTAGCTAAAAAAACTAGGAGTTGTGAATGTGGCTCAAATAAATATTTGGCAATTATAAGAACTCCAATTGTCATTTGGGGATTATTTATAAAACCCAACAGTTGAGCCACATACATATGACTAACCATGTGTGAATTGTTTTGTGATGGAAATAAAATTATGCAAGACCCAAATATTGGAAACCTTAAAGTCATCTAAAGTTTAAACGGAACTAGAAGGGAAATTGGGAACTAAAATAAATCTCTCAAATTAAGCTGACAAACCAAATATTTTAAATGGGCACCAAAATACAAATACCACAAAACTCGAATAGGAAAATAAGCCTGATTTGGAAAATGAGAATAAATCAAGTGAGAATGTATACAGAGGGCTTAATACTTATTATGGCAGGAAATTTATTTCCATAAATCATAAATAAAGGTTTTGAACTTCTGGTAATATCCCAAAATAAAATTGGAGCAAGTTTGGTGTTGAAACTAATTTGAAATTTATACAGAAATGTAAAGAGAAAAAGAAAAAGGAAATAAAAAGAAAATGACCAGGTCCAACCAATCAAGCGAGCTAGCCCAGCAGGCCCAACCAATAGCTGCAGGCAGCCGAGCATCCCAGCCGCCAAAGTGGTACATGTCGTTTTATCTAAGGCGTCGGATCAACATCAAACCGCTAATGTGCGACCCGCATACCTCTTTCTTCTCTCTCCCTTTCACTACTAGGTGGGACCGCCCACGTCTTTGTCAACCTCTAGCCAAGATCATCACGCCCACGATCGCATCACGACCCAAGCGCATGTTGCCCGTTCCAATCGCCCCAGTGCACGCCCAGCCTCGTGGCCATGCCCTATAAGATCTCGCCCCGGCCTCATCTATTCACCCCACTCCACGTCCGACATTGCCGCCGGGTTGATCCGGCACAGAGTTGATTAGTTTATAATAGGTCCACATTTACAGTTAATTGTATGGCCCATTTCCAAAGCCGCAACCCATTTGAGGCACTAAACAGTGTAGTGTGCTCTAAATTCCCACCATAGTTAGTAATGTAGTGACATATTATCCTCATGAAACTTTGATAACCATTTTGCATGTACATATTTAGGAAAATAATTTTCCTTTATAAGGGTATTTATTTTGTGCATCATATTACCCACTAAAAAGAGGTGTGAATATTTAGAAGTGAAAATATCCATAAAAAGCCCATACTTGTAGGTTCTGGGGTAAACAGTGTCCCTTTAAATTTTTCTAAAATAAATTAAGACCGTCCGCATTCATGATGGCAAACAAAGAAAACCTTCACATCGTGTTTTATTTGACACATCATAGAGGCAAGTTCATCCGTAGCACCCAAAAAATATTGCCAAAGTGGGTACCTATTTAATTATTTGGATAATAATACTTCACATTTACTAACCTGATTTATTTTTAATAAATAAACCACGTCCATGCAGAAAATACACTAATTAAGTAGTACTACAATTGTAAGGGATTTTTTGTTGACCATGTCATACCAGCGGACGGGGAATATCATCAGGATTTCCTTATCGATTTTGGTGGATAGATATTAGATAGTTCTGGATCGCAAGAGATGTTATATATTGTATATATGCATGATCGTGTACTATATGTAGTAGCGTCGAGTTGTTCGACCAAGCACGGATCAAGAGATGTCACTTTTCTCTATATATGTTCATGACGATATTGTGTAATTAATGGTTCCTTCAATTGCTTACTAGCTAGCGTCGAGTTCTCTCTGTATGTAGTAGCTACTGTCGACCAAGCACGAAGAAAGCGAGGTCACTTCTCTCTATATGTAGTAGCTAGCTAAAACAATATGAAACTCCTAATAAAACGCTCGAAAAACTCTACCCCCCCCCCTTTCAAAAAACACAAAAAAACCAGCGCCTGCAAGTTGCTGACGCGGGGCTGCCTTTTGATCTCGGTTGGTGTTACCAACCAGGACTAAATTTATTCCTGCCTGGGCGCCCTGCAACGGCCACGTGGAACACCTTTGGGTTCTGTTCGTAAGCCAACCGAAACTAAAGCTTTGGGCCTTTAGTCCCGATGGTTCTCTCGGTTGGAGAACCGGGACTGATGGCCCTTTTCCTACTAGTGGCATGGAGTAGCTGTGCGATAGTTGTTTTCTAGACAGCTTTCTAATCAACTTTCTTGCATACACATATATCAGAAGCAAACGTGAAAGTAAAATTATTGACACATAACATTATTTTCAATCCAAGTGAAGGTAAACAGATGTTACAATAACACAATTTCATGTAGAAAAACAAAAAATGGATCATTAAACCTGTATGATGGTAGCAAGGAAAAAGTTGAGATTGACCAACATGCCCACCGCAAAGTTTTCATCTAATAGCTTTTTCGCCTCCATACCAAGAAGGCCCAACCAACAGTCAATGAAAGGTTTGTCAACTTTCTCCACACAGGCGGGCAGCTCAGAAGATAGCAACCCATCATCGGCTCTGCCCTTGCGATCGTGGTACTCATTTATCATTGTGTCACATATGTTGAGGATGCTCACCATGCGGTTGTAGTCCACCACGTAGAAACTGAGGGAACGCATTGTAGACGTGCCATTCTTGGTGTCGTGAAGCATTTGTTTGACATTGTCATTGGCCGTGGCAACTCGTCCCTTGAGTATATCAATGGCGACGTGTACCAGGCTATGTACATCTTTAGCCTCGGTGCTCCGATTGTCCTACTTGAGGGTCGACATGCAAAACTCCTGTGTTCTTGGTTTTAAGAACCTTCCAGAGATACCCAGCCAGTTTTTATTGGTTTTGGGAACATAGAAGAAGGTTCCTAAACTGGGGTTTTTGTTACTTTTTTTTTCTTTTTCTGTTGCGTTTCTTTTTTCTTTTTGTTCTTAGCTTTTTCGTTTTTTGTTTGAAAATTTCAAATATTTATTGAAAGTGTAAAAATATATTTCTCATCTTAATTTTTCAGAATTTTAAAAAATATTCATGCTAGAAAAAATCTTGTTCAACATATTTTAAAACTTAAGAACAATTTATGAAACTTGGACATCTTTGGAAACTACAGCAAAATTCAAAACATGAATATTTTTGCAATTTGCAAACAATTTTTTAAAATCAGGAACATTTTTTTAACGCCAGGAGCTTTTTAGAAATTTATAAAAAAATTGGAACAAAAGCAATCGCAACATTTTTGAAAAAATCAAGCACATTTTTTGAATCTATGAACAATTTATGAAAATGACAATTTTTTCAAATTTGGAACATTTTTTAAAAATCAAGAACAATTTTGGAACATGAACTTTTATTTTAAAAAGTAACCTTGAAAATAAAAAGGAAAAAATAAGAAAAAAACAGAAAATGACAAAAAGAAAATAAAACGGGAACATTTTTAACTCGAAATAATGTAACTCTATAATTTCATAATTTGGCCCTTCGATGTGTATGATGTATTAATTTACTCTGTAATTTTGATATGTAATATTTGTTTAACATGTATGTTATTTACATAGCTTGTCCCTTTCAATATCTTTACTAGAAATGGTGCATCCAACCACCGGTCCTACATATGACCCGTCGAGCCCGTTGGACCATCTAATGAGCAACTGGACCGAATCTGAAGCTGAGAAAAGAGATAAATATGATCATGAAAGGCCAGTACTGGGCATCGGCGCGCCGGCGCAAACGAGCGCACCGTTAGATCTATCTATGCAGCAATTGTTTCCTCGATGCAACATATTTTGTTCAGATGCAGCAATTTTTGTCAACGGTTGCAACAAAAATATAGTTGTAGCAAAAAAAAATCTACGTGATCGTAGCAAAAAAACGAAGCTGATGATGCGTAGTAGCAAAACAAAATAAGGGTCATAGCAAAACAATCCGGTGAACTCGGGTTACAACTCTGATGAACGTGTATGCAACTTTTTTAGTGAATAGTTGCAGCAAAAAAATATACCGGTTGTAGCTAAAAAATAACACGGTTGTAGCAAAAAAATCTAACGAACTCGAGTTGCAACGAAACGTGGATGTAGATTTTTTTTAATGAACAAATCGTAACAAAAATAGAAAACGCTTGTAGCAAATTTTACAACTGTTGTAGCAAATCTGGACAAAAATTATTGCATACATTGGCAAGCCACAGCCCGCGGGTCACGCGCGACTGGCCGAAGCATTCGGTCGGCGCCCCATTACGAAACGTTTCCCAATATGAAAAGGGTAGTGGTCATGGCACAATAATGCACTTAACACGGTCGAAAACAAGAAAACAGGTCCACAACTTCAAGTTAAATAAGACGCCAAAAACAAAAAAAAAACAGGTTCACAACTTCAACTTAAATAAGACAGCCAAAAAAAAGGTTCATATATTTTTTTTCTCCCATGATAATACGTGTTTTATTCATGTCATAAAGGTCAAAGTACATGCCACGTCAAGGCCGACATGAAAAAACTATAAAGATAGCATAACATCTTTGAGCTTCGCACCGACGTTCATTGGCTGCCTCCCGCACCACCAAAACAACCATTGAACAAAAAAATGATGGATCACCTCCTCATCCAAACTCGACGCGTCTCCATCGCTGATATGCAGCTTTGCAGACCTTCTTGGTGACTCACTAAAAATGGATCCCTAGCCATTGAACGGACCAGACAGGGGCAACCCATCGGACACATCATCGAACTCCATATCTGACACCCCACCATGACTAAGACGTCGAAGAAAAAAAGCATACTTGTCATCCATGAACCACGAACACAACACGCGTTTCATCTTTTAGATGTCGATGCAAACTACAATATGCACCCACTCCTGAACTACCTTCCAAGCTATGCGCCGACGCAGGAGCAAACGCCATGGCAACAGCGAAGCCGGAGGAGACAGGTCCATTGCGAGGATGCCGCCGTCCCGACGCCATCAATTTTTGAACTGGCTTCCAAATCCATTTTCAACCATAGGACTGATGGTCTCGTCAAGAAAGGATCCAAAGAATCATTATTCAGCGACGCCATCGTCGTCGCCGAAGTCAAGATGAGAACAACCTAAAAACCTAGACTACAAAAGACTAAAAAGGATCCACATGCGTGGATCCAACGGCTCCCCTCACCACAGACGACCGATGTCGTCAACGGAGGGGAGCCGTCGTAGGACGGCAGTGAAAGATTGGCTTCTGTGGCGGCGTCTAGGGTTCCAGCCGTCTGGGACGGGAGCAAAATGATCTCGTTACCAGGGTAGAAATTAACACGTACGTGGGATGAATACGGCCTAGGCAAACAGGTCCACAACTTAAGCCAACGAATTAGTTGGATGCAATAGAAACACATTTTAAATAGGGTGTACCATTGCACATCTAAATGACTAAACAAAATATGAAAGAAAAAAAAATATACGCATGAACCTCTACATAAGATCAATGATATAGGATTTAGATATGTAAATATTTATCTTACATCTAGATGTGTTTTAGCAAAACCGTTTCAAATACTAGCCAAAACCCACAACGACATAGTAATCTAAAAAAACTTAGAGGCCTATAAGATTGGCTTCTCCACTCCTCTGCTTACTCATCGAAAGAACGCACTGCCGGCTAGCAAGGCAAGGAACAAAGCGGCGGCGGCACAATTAACCACCCTATCCTGCCGCTTGTACACTTGCTCGCGTTCTAATCGTCTCTGCGCCGATGCTTCAAGGTGTTCCCGCATGCATCTGTCTCCAGTCAAGAGCTTCCTTCTTGGCTGCCCTTATAAGGTACGCCATGCCGTCTGTGCTGCCCGGGGTTGAGTGTACATGGATCCGTGTAGGACTTCCTGGCGGCGGCGGAGCTGCAGCTGAAAAGTCGAGCATCCCCCACCGCCGGCGCTCCGGACGAGGAAGCGCTGCTCCTCCTCGAGCGCTCGCGGAAAATATCTGGTGACGGAGGAGGACAGGAGGCGCGGAAGACGCTGACGGAGCACCGCGGCGGAGCGGATCGCCGACGCCATCTCTCTAGACGGCGATGGGGTGACTTTGTTTCCACCTTCCTCCTCTAGCTGGGAGGCGCAAGGCGAAGGTCGGAGGACTGGAAGTGGACTCCCCTCCTCGGATTCGTAACTGAGCCGGAATCAGACTACAGCCACCACCATCTATATGTACACGGGCGGCGTTCTCCCAGGGAACGAGACAGCTAGCTAATAAGCAGCGTCCATGGCGACGGCGAGGAGGCGCAAGGCGAAGGCCGCCAGGGCCGCGGCCGCGGAAGCCATGAAGAAAGACAGGAAGAACGCCTACGATGCCATGGTCACAGCGGATAAGGAGTCCCGGCAAGCCGAAGCGGAGGCCAAGGAGGCCACCACGACGGCCGCGGCCAAGGCCGAGGAGTCCATGCAAGCCGTCGGCATGGCCATGGCGAAAGCCGAAGAAGCCGCCGTCATAGCCAGCGTGAAGGCGGAGGAAGCCGAGAAGGCAAGAGAAGCCTACCGCGAGGTGTGTCGGCAGGTGGACGCAGCGGCGGAGTGGGCGCAGTGCGAGGAGGAGCTCTTCGCCGCCCGGTTCCGACGCTACTGGAACCAACTCGTCGCCCGCCCCGGCGTCACCTTCCATCAAACCAGTAAGATGTATATCTACGCTCAAGCTGCATACATATATTTGACCAGTTAATTGCTCGTACTAACTTGATACACAACATCTGATGAAATCCATGTAGCATCGATCCCCGCCATGCGGTACACGCACCCTGCTCCCCATGATAGGCCCAAGGCCATGGATACCTTGCAGATCACGTCGGTGAAGATCGCAGCGGTCGACGATTGCCTGCAATGGCCGCTGCAAGTGTATGGCATCATCGCGGCACGAGATGTCTTGGATCACAAGCGCAACATTCTTTTCCACCGCCGGAGGGGTGATTGCCAAATAATCACTCAAGAGGTTAGTACGCTACGTTTACGGACTCTTACAGGCCTATTACAGGATAAATTTGAGGTAGCAATCTGTGATTGGATAAAAGGGGGAGGGAGGGTCCCACCCACCGAAAATCAGGGGGGGCGCAAGTTTAGTTGGTCGAAAGGTCCGTAAAATCTCTGTAATGAGGCCGTAGATGTAGCATTTTTGTTTTAGCTAGGTCTGCTCTTTTTGGCGCCAAACCCAAAATTTTAAGGTTTTACTTCCTCTGTACAGAATATCACTTTTGCTCCTCACTTTTACTTCAGCACACCTCACGGAGTATTTATAGTTTTAGTAGGCTAAACTTAGCCTACTAAAACTACAAGTATTTCGGTATAGAGGGAGTACCAATCAGCAGCTTTTTTTTGCTCTGCGGTTGAAGATGTTCTTAATATTTACATGGACAATTGCCATTCCCATGCAGGATCCATACCTAGCATTGACGGGCCCTAGTCGCGCCATTGCCGTGTCGAGGGACCTTTCATACATCGAGGTCTCGCTCAAGGTGAAGGGCGCGAGTAGAACTAGATCCGAGGACGGAGATTTGAGCGATCTAGTCCTGAGTTACGGGACCGGATTATGTCTCGCAGGCATTTACCCTAGCAGGCTCAGCACACTTGAACTCGAATCCAGTCACATTAATCGCTCCGTGGAGGCCACGGTCCGCATCAAAATCACCCACGGGTCATGGCCGGATGGTCTCCGAGGCGCGTTCACTGCCGGCATGAGCAGCAACAATGGCCTGGAAGTGGAGCTGCTCAATACCAGAGACGGTAGAGCTTTGCCCGTCGACTCTGAAGGTGTGGTCAAGCTCCAGCGCCGCGTCATCTCCGTCTACATCGAGGGGATGCTCAAGGTTTCCGTGGTGGCATGTTCGGTTGATGAGGAACGGGGTTTCATCGAGAAAGCTGAGGCAGTTTTCGAAGCAAAGAGACAATGTGTA
Source organism: Hordeum vulgare subsp. vulgare (assembly GCF_904849725.1). Taxonomy (NCBI): domain Eukaryota; kingdom Viridiplantae; phylum Streptophyta; class Magnoliopsida; order Poales; family Poaceae; genus Hordeum; species Hordeum vulgare. The sequence continues at coordinate 103,856 of NW_025422501.1, forward strand.
AGCGTCATGGAGATTAACTTTGGGTCTTGTAGTATGCAGATTACCGTCGCTTGGTCCTGTTTCCGCCATGAGTAGTCTATATACTCAAGTTAATCTTATTCCATGGGTATTTTGTAGTGGGCAATGTTGATATATGGGTGTGGCCAGGTCTCAGTCGACTGAAATTTAACCAAGTTTTTACTTGACACTAGTAAACATGTCCGTGCAACGCACGTCTTGATCAAAGCAGCCCATTAAATTTAATATGAGTATTGGATTCTGAATTCATATTCTAGAAATTTAAAAAATAATAGAATACTATAGCATGATGATCTATGCCTCTCGAAAGGTCATGTTTAATACAAACCCCATTACTCATCATTTTACTATGTTATGTGAGGTTCAATCAGACCAAAAAGAAATCAAACCCATTTAGAAATCACAAAACTATGGTAAAGATTTCAGGAAGTTCTCTTGGGTTAAGGTGAAAGAAAAATGTGGGAATGTGAAAGAACAGATCTAAAGTGGACAACATATTGAATTAATGTGAAGATAACAATCGGAATCTAACTTTCAGTTCTAAAAATTATAAAATGTGTAATCTGAAACATGTAAAGTATGCAATATAAAAAGTGTTAGTTCTATAGAGCGACGGAAATGGCAACGGCACCCACATCCTCGCCGGCTACGGCACGACTCTCATGTCCCCGTCTGTTGCGGATGCACTCGGTACCCGTGTCAGTGCATAGTGGAACTGAGACTTCCGCATCCTCAACGGCGGTACGAACCCGTGCTTCTCCCCATTATTAATAATCCTGTTTTCTGGACCAACCATTAGAAAAACATAATATCAATTAAACAAACGGTTCATTTTTATCCAAGTCTATTCAGAGTACAAGTACTTACCTCAGCCTTTTGAGGATGTCTATATCTGGTTGGGTTTGATGCATGGACTTCTAATCTCCTTGCCAATCTTCCTCTTTATGGTTAGTAGTCCTAATTTTCATGTCTCACTTTAAACTCTTCATACTGCGATTCTATCTTGTTTGAGGCCAAACTTATCTACATTCACATGAGTATTTAGAGCTACAATTAAACTGAGAAAGCAATTGCACAAAATGATAGAAATATAAAATGATACATTTCTGAATACATATCAATCTAGTCCTTAGTAATGACCATAGCAGTTACTATATTTAGATGACAACTGAGGTATATCACGACGCTATAGGGGAAAAAGATCGCAAACTGCAAACCCAAAATACTTGAGTTTCCATGGTAACCGGAGTGACCCATCCTATGTGTAATTAAACTTCAAACTATACTTTAGAAATAAAATTATTCGATGCAGATGTCAAATACAGATACCGAATAGTCAAGTTACCTGGCATCATAGTAATTGAATTCACATAATGAAAATCATGGAAGTGCTAAGAAAAGTGATTCCATTAAGTATTGTGATATGAAATAGTTGTGTTAGCTAAGATATTTAAGTGGAAGAAATGAACACGGTTCCTTGCAAACTCTATACACAACATGCCTGTTGTACGCTATTGAACTTTAGCTCCCCCTTCATCCATTTTAGAGTCCTTATGCCTAAAAATAAAAGCACATGGTTATTGTTCATACATGAAAATTTGATGGTTCTCCAAGGGGGAGAGGTAATCAAACATCAATTCAGGAGCTATTATCAATATGAAAATATCAAATAATAAGAAAAAAGAAAATATTGCTTACAAAAAATAATATTGTACAATATGAACTCATGATATCTGCATCCTCACTTTTGACACAAGTAGATCATCTTTTAGTTGGCAACTATTAACAAAAGTATTGTTAGACTGCAGATTAAATCTATTTAATTGTTTAACACGTATGGACGCACATCCGAACTGCAAAAGAAAAGGAACAATAGTTGGTGCAGCTAATTGTCGCACCTGCATCTATGTGTAGAACAGAAAACAAATTTAGTATGAAAACTGACTACTCATTTCTCCTCAAACCAAATAAAAATGAAAGGATCATGGCCATATTTCCTCCTATTGACAGGTTTAAATTGCTGTCAAAAAAGAGAGAATAGACTCACTTGATTGAGCCATGAACAACCAAAGAATACAGCTGCAAATACTTCAGGAATAAGGGCACAAGCATGGTGTCATACATGATTTGTCCAGTTACAACTTACATGGGGATTGGGAAGCGCTAATAATTGGGCAGTTTCATGGAGTTGCATCCAGCCACCTAACCAACCTGCATGGTTAATCAATTGAGCATAATTTTGGGGGAAACCAAACCTTGGCCCCAAAGCCAAAACGCAAAATCAACACAAACAGAGCAGAGGAGGGCAGAGGAGAGGAGACGGGGAACGGGATGGAGGCGCGAGGTTCGTACCGAGATCTTGTCGGCGAGGTGGGCGAGGTCGTGGAGGCCACCGGGCTCGCCGTCGCTGTTGCCGCGCGAGTCCCCGCCGCCGCCGCTCTCGAGGAAGTCGCCGACGAGCATGGCCGGGTCCATGTCGCTCTCGTGGCTCCCGTGTTGGCTCGCACTCCCGGGCATGTCCCCCCTCCCCGCGTCCGCAGCCACAGGTGCCCCACCGCGACAGGCGACCCGCCCCTCGGCGAAACTCTCGCCGTGGACGGCGGGGCCCACCTCCGCTGCGCCGCCTCCACCACCGCGCCCGGCGGCGACAGCGCCCCGAACTCCTTGGCCACCAGCATCATCCTGCCCCGTCGGCAATGGCGACGATGATGGTGTGACGTTTTGGTGCACTTCGGCGAGGTCGGCGTGCAGGTAGGATATGGTGCTGGTGGCGACGGAGGTTAAGAGGATGTGGGCGCTAATCACGGAAGACAAGTGCAGGATGCGGATGGAGTTTGGTATTCTCCTCTGCGGTGGAGTATGGTCAGCCAATGCTAATTGCTAAGTCCACCCAGTCGTGAGGTGCTGATTAGTTCGTGTGTGTTGTGGGGCGTTTTACGGGGTGCGCGTTGTGAAATTCTTGTTTGCTTGTTTATTAGTAGTATAGATATAGATAACATGCAAGAGAGAAAAATAAATAATTAAAAAAAAACGGATCTTAATGTAAAATCTCACGGATATAGCATCTAAGTCTCAGTCTTAGCAAGAATGTTGGTATATACAGTCTAATGTTGGATTTTATTTTTTTGCCGGGAGCCTGATATTGGATATGTTGTGCTATAGTGTATAGTTAAACTTTTTACTGGTGGTATTTCACAGGAAACACCCAGCAGAAAGAATAGAAGATATATATGAATTTCGCATGAATTTAAAGGGAATACTTCGGTTCGTGCCGAAAGTAATGACAATTTGGAAATTTTGAAGATGAAGATGGGCATGTCACTGAATCAGGTTTTTCGGGTGTCTATAGTGATTGAGTTCGCAGCCCAGACATACATATTGCTTTGTTTGCATGCAGAAACTGGTGGCCCAGCCGGTCCGTTGGATGGACCTCCTGAGGCCGAAAGCCCGAAACAAGCATATTTTTATCTGCAGCTCCGTCGGGCATCGACCTGCTGCTGCAGATCGGCCACCATAGGCTGGGGTCTGTAACGATTCACTGTACATAGGGTCATGTAGCTGTTCACTGTAGATAGGGTCCTGTAGCACGGTCAATTTGTCAGCAAATTTTGAAACAAGTGAACATATTTCAAGTTTGTGAACATTCTTTAGAAAAATAAATGTTTTTCGGAAACATGAACACTTTTTGAAAATTTTGTACAATGTGAAATTTAGAACAACTTTCAAAAACTGAACATTATTTCAGATTTCTAACATTGTTTTAATTGGGATCATTTTTTTAAAAGTATCAACATTTTCGGGAACATGATTTCTTTTCAATTTCCGAACGTTTTTGAAGTATATGAACAAACTTTGGAAAAAGGAACATATTCTGAAATTCTTAACAGATTTGGAAACGCTGACATTTTTGAAATCCAATAACACGTTTTCAAATCCAAAAAACAGCGATTTTTCCAAATTTTCCAATAATTTTGTCAATACACAATAATTTAAAAAAATAGAAATACAAAAGAATTAGAAAAAAATACAAAATAACCAAAAAAGTATTAAATAAGAGACACAACAGAAAAATGAAAACCCGTTCAGTAACCTTCTCGAACGTTCGCGAAACATGCAGAAACTTTACAGAAGTTTCTCGAGTAGAATCAATAGTGCATAATGGATATATTAAATGGGCCAGCCCAATTTAGTTCGATAGTTCGCTACCTGTGTGAAATAGTGGCAAATCTGTCAAAAAGTGCGACATATAGGAGTTTTCAGCATATCGACCTAAGTTTACCCCCTTTGAATAAGGTGTTGTCCCATTCGGCCTTGACAATAGCAGCTCCCCCACCCTCGCCCGTTGGTAAGTAGAAACTGCCGGCACAGCCCGGTCGTTTATTAGACTTCCTGAGGCCGAAACAAGCAAGCATATCCGTAGCCAGTCCGGCCATTGGCGATGTAGATCAGATACTCTATAGCGTGCCGCTACAGAACGGCTACCGTAGGTCGGGGCCTGTGATGATTCAATGTACTATGTAGTTGTCCACAGCACATAGGGTCAAGTAGCTCGGTCAATTTTTCAACAAATTGTGAAAGAAGTGAACATATTTCAAGTTTGTGTACATTATTTATAATAACAAATGTTTTCTGAAAACATAAAAACTTTCTGAAATTTTTGAACAATTTTAAATCTAGAACAAATTTTCACAAAAAGTTAGCACTATTTTAGATTTCTAACATTCTTCTAATTGTGATCATTTTTACTAAAAAAATAGAAACATTTTTTAGAACATGGTTTTTTTTAATTTCCAAACATTTTTAAAATGTATGAATGAATTTCAGAAAAAGAAACCTAATTTGAAATTCTTGATACAATTTTGAAATGTATTCATGTTTCAATTTTTGAACATATTATTAAAATATGAACACTTTTGTAAATTCCAAAAAACTATGATTTTTTTTCCAATTTTCCAACATTTTTTGTGATTACAAAACAATGTTTTAAAATAAGAATAAAAAGGAATCTAAAAAAAAATAACCCAAAATTATTAAATAAGAAACACAACAGAAAAATGAATATTGGTTCAGTAACCTTCTAGAAAGTTCACGAAATATGCAGGAACTTTAGATGATTCTTCAAACCGGGTCTTATAGATTCAGTAGTGCATAGTGGATCTATTAAATGGGCAATTTTATCGCAAGTGCGACAGCTAAGATTTTATAGCATATCCCCCTTACCTTTACCCCCTTTGAATAAAGTGTTGGCCCATTCGGCCTTGATAATAGCAAGCATATCTCCAGCCGACCAGGTCATTTGCTATGTATTCTTCCGTCCTATAATTCGTGTCTTAGGTTTGCCTAGAAATGAATGTATCTAAATACTAAAACATGATTAGATACATTCATATTTAGAGAATTTTAAGATAAGAATTTTGGAATGGAGGAGTAGATAAATATATCAGATACTCTGTAGCCTGCCGCTGCAGAACAACTACCACTAGTAGAAAAAGGATCTTTAGTCCTGGTTCGGTTGGGCCATTAGTCTCAGTTCTCAACCGGGACTAATGCTGGCCCCGGTTCGGTCCCGAACCGGGGCTAATGGCCTTTCACGTGACGGGGCTGAGAGCGATGGGGAGGGCTATTAGTCCCGGTTCGTATTACGAACCAGGGCTATTTCATCGCTTTTTTTAAGCAATTTTTGGGTTTAAGGTTTTGCACTAAATTGAATGGGCTATTTTGCTGCCCCTATTTTCCCATTTATTTGTTACATATATATTGCACATCGTCACGAATATATTACATCATCTCATCCGTCGTGCTTTGTCGAACATATTTACAAAATGTAGGCACGAGTTACGTGCACATATATGCATCTTTTTTACACTATATCATTTCATATCATTTCCGTTGAATGGCAATAGTATTCTAGTCGATCATCTAACATCTCATTATCATCTTAATCATATACCAAGTTATCATATGATACACATAAAATAAAACAAAGAAACATCATAATACATAGTCATCTCATGCATGCATCCTAATCGATCATGTCAAGTAATAATATAAACCAGAATAACTTGTCTCTCATAAGACCTAGTCCTCGCTCTTAGGTATAATGTCATAAAATAAAATAACACCTATGTCTCCATGATCAAGCACAGAGATCCAACGGTCTCCAACTTGTGGCTTGCGAACCTTCTTTTTTCTCTCCATGCTTCAATTTGGAGCCTTTTTTATCTTGATTTGAGGTTACTCGAGTATGGAGCATCGAACTCAGCCCTCAGCGGGCTTCTAATTTTCATTTGGCCTTCTGGGTGCATCAACAGAGGCGCTACATCATGTGGCAGTTGATGTTGAAGAACATAATAATAACCTAGTTAACAATGTAATCAACATTATTTATGCAATAGTAGAGCGTACTTAATTAGGAAACTCTTACCAAGATATTTCGTCGAATGTCATCCGGCTTCAACCTATGCACTAGTGGCCAATTCCAAAATTATACGGAAAGGTATTCCTAGAAACCAGAACACCAGCAACAAGAAAGTGGAGAAGAACATCCTTATCCTCCCAAGTTAGATATGATCCATATGTGTAGTGTGTCGTGTCAATTAATTTCCGTAATTCACTCGAAGAAACAAAATAAGCTGTAAATTATAATTTAACAAATTTAGTATATGGATGAACACCAACTATTTCTAAATATAAATGCAAATTACTTGATAAATATGGTTGAGAAACATCACATGGAGGTAAAACAGGAAACATATCATTGACAACCACCCAAATGTCGATGTTGTCTAGCATATTATCTTCAGGACGAAGATCGGAGGTTATTTTCATACCCTCCTCAAATCCATATGCCTTGCAAAGATCTTCTCGGTTTGGGCACCCAAATTCTGTTTGAAAAACTGAATTAAATACTTTGATAACAAATATGTGACCATGTATAGTCCTCAAGTTAGCGCTCCTCATCTCAATTCTCTCGTGGTCTTCGAAACCGAGCCTCTCGGACACATATCTTCTTGCATGGCAAGGGAGGAACATATCTCTATTCTCGTCAAGCTTCATGCTGAAGAACCTACCGTCTCGCAGGTGAGGCGTGTCGCAGATACCCCGACAGTCGCCGCAATATTCACACTCCCGATATTCATCGTCAGACATTTACTGTTTTAATGTGGTAAATGTGTGTAAACAACAATTCTGACATTATATATATCGAAAGAATTGAACATCTATATATATATAAACATAGCTAGCTAGGCCACTCGGACATTCCGGCAAAACTTAGCACAATTTAGCAAGCAAAAGTGAGAAACTCACTACTGTTTTATGCATTATATTAACACCAACAAAAGGATGATATTTGTAGGTTGGTGAAATATGTATGTGCCCTTTTTCCTCTCCAAAGTTTAAATAAGTTGTTCGAAACCATTGGTTGTCTAATTCAAACCTAATGTGCCTACTTACATGAAATTTACAAATAGGATTTTTTTTCCTTCTTTCTAGTTAGTCCATCAAAAGATCTTCAATAAACATATATATCTTGATTTTCTTATTAACATATGCATCTCAATTTCCATTATTTCAATTTGTTCTAGCTTGAATCGATGACCCTAAAATCTAAATGGCAGCAGCCTTGGGGTGCCTAGAGCGGGAGGGGAGGGGGTAGCGGCGCCTGGAGGGGGTGGGCTTACCGGAGCGGGATGGGGAGGGCGGCGACCGGCTTACCGGAGCGGGAGAGGGGAAGGGGGCTTACCGCAGGAGGGGAGGGGGGTGGCGGCGACGGCGAGGGAAACGGCGACGACGACGACGACAACGGCGGCGAGGGAGCCGGCGGCGTGGAAGGAGCGCGGAGACGACGAATGTGTCGGGAAAGAGTCGACGTCGAGGGTTCGTCCGCGTCGGCGCGAGAGGAGGAAGAAGATGGAAACCGCGATTTGGACATCACAAATTTCCACCTACCGCCTATATAGGCGGAGCTTTGGTCCCGGGTCGTGGCTCGAACCGGGACTAAAGACCACCTTTAGTCCCGGACCGAGCCACGACCCGGGACTAAAGACCCCCGAGGACTAAAGCTGGTCTTTAGCCCCGGTTCGAGCCATGACCTGGGACTAAAGACCTTGGGCTGGCGGCATTCCAAAGTTTAGTACCACCTCGCTTGTCGAGAGGAACCGTGACTAGTTTATAAGCCCCGCTGTCACAACCGTGTCGAGCTCTTCCCTAAAACAGGCTTATGGGCCTAAACGCACTGTAAATTTAAAAATTAAAAATATATGTGAAATTAAAGACAAAATTCAACCTAAATTCAAAGTGAGCTCACTTTGAATTTAGGTTGAATTTTCTCTCTAAATTATCATATAGTTTCAATTTTTTTCCATTATTTTTGTTTTGTTCTTTGCTTTATTTATTTTGTTTTTTTCTACGTACACCTAAATATTTAGTTTTCAAATTTGAATTCTTTAAAATTTGTGAATAACTTTACTTTCATTTTTTGTTATTAAAGATTTGTTTTCTCTTCTATTTTAGTTCTCTATTAAAGATTTTAACCAAAAAAAAAATTATGAAAATTCTTGTGAGTTGATTTTTTTTGTTTCTTTTTAGTTAATGTTTTACTTGATTCTTTTTAACAAATAAGCACTTTGATAATTTTAGTTGATTATTTTTAATTCATTCATTTTAGTTAATGTTTTTGTTGATTCTTTTTAATTAACTCTTTTTTTGTTTTTTATTAAATATTTTCACAAATTTTCAACAACTTCTAACTTCATTTGATATTTTTCGTGCATTTATTCATTTTTGTGAGCTAGTTGACCCTGAAATTGAAAAGCAGTACAAATAAACTCTGAAAATGTTGAAAGTTGGCATGGTATCATCATTTCACCCACATATTATGTGTTAAAAAGTTGAGAGGGTTACGACAAAAACTGGATGCACTTCGTGTACAAAACGGACAATATCTCTCGAAGTATGAGAGTTTCGAACAACAACTCATTTGTTACAAAGAGTTTTCATTTTTTTTTGAACTTATTTGAACTCCATACTTTTTGTGTGTTCAAAATGCACGATTCAAAGGCACATCACAAATTTTCAACAATTTTTGACTTCATTTGGTATTTTTCATGCATTTTTTTGAGCTAGTTGATCCTGAAATTGAAAAGCACTACAAATGACTCTGAAAATGTTGAAAGTTGCCACGGTATCATCATTTCATCCACATAGCATGTGCTAAAAAGTTGAGAGGGTTACAACAAAAACTGGATGCACTTCGTGTACAAAACGGAGAATCTCTCTCGAATTATCACGGTTTCGAATGAGAACTTATCTGCTACAAAGGGATTTCATTTTTTAAAATTTATTTGAACTCCATACTTTTTGTGTGTTCAAAATGCACCATTCAAAGGCACATTACAAATTTTCAATAATTTCTGACTTCATTTGATATTTTTCGTGCATTTACTTAATTTTGTTTTTCGAGCTACCCTGAAATTAAAAAGCACTACAAATGAACTCTGAAAATGTTGAAAATTGACATGGTATCATCATTTCAACCATATAGCATGTGCTAAAAGGTTGAGAGGGTTACGACAAAAACTGGATGCACTTCATGTCTAAACGGACAATCTCTCTTGAAGTATCAGGGTTTAGAACGAGAACTCATGTGTTACAAATGGATTTCATTTTTTTAACTTATTTGAACTCCATAATTTGTGTGTGTTCAAAACGAACCATTCCAAGGCACATCACAAATTTTCAACAATTTCTGACTTCATTTTGTATTTTCCGTGCATTTACTTTTTTTAAGCTAGTTGACTCTGAAATTGAAAAACAATATAAATAAACTATGAAAATGTAGAAAGTTGGCATAGGTTACCCAAAGGAGACAGTTGGGTACACCTTCTATCTCAAATCCGAGGGCAAAGTGTTTGTTGCTAAAAACGGAGCTTTTCTCGAGAAGGAATTTCTCTCGAGAGAATTGAGTGGGAGGAAGATAGAACTTGACGAGGTTGTCGAACCTCTCATCCCTCTGGATGGTGGCGCAGGGCAAGGGGAAACCTCTGTCGTTGCGACGCCGGTTGAGGAGGAAGTTAATGATGATGATCATGAAACTCCAGTTCAAGTTTCTGTCAACCACGCAGGTCGACGAGACCACGTGCTGCTCCAGAGTGGTACGGTAATCCCGTCTTATCAATCATGTTGTTAGACAACAATGAACCTGCAAATTATGAAGAAGCAATGGTGGGCCCAGATTCCAACAAATGGCTAGAAGCCATGAAGTCCGAGATAGGATCCATGTATGAGAACAAAGTGTGGACTTTGGAGGTACTACCTGAGGGCCGCAAGGCTATTCAGAACAAATGGATCTTTAAGAGGAAGACGAACGCTGACGGCAATGTGACCGTTTATAAAGCTCGACTTGTGGCAAAGGGTTTTTCACAAGTTCAAGGAGTTGACTACGATGAGACATTCTCACCCGTAGCGATGCTTAAGTCCGTCAGAATCATGTTAGCAATAGCTGCATTTTTCGATTATGAAATCTGGCAGATGGATGTCAAAACGGCGTTCCTTAACGGTTTCCTTAAGGAAGAGTTGTATATGATACAACCCGAAGGTTTTGTCGATCCTAAAAATGCTAACAAGGTGTGCAAGCTCCAGCGATCCATTTATGGACTGGTGCAAGCATCTCGGAGTTGGAACAAACGTTTTGATGAGGTGATCAAAGCATTTGGGTTTATACAAGTGGTTGGAGAATCTTGTATTTACAAGAAAGTGAGTGGGAGCTCTGTGGCGTTTCTAATATTATATGTGGATGACATATTGCTGATTGGAAACAACGTAGAGTTTTTGGATGGCGTAAAGGATTACTTGAATAAAAGTTTCTCTATGAAGGACCTAGGAGAAGCTGCTTACATTCTAGGCATTAAGATCTATAGGGATAGATCAAAACGCCTGATAGGACTTTCACAAAGCGCATACCATGATAAAGTTTTGAAGAGGTTCAAAATGGAACATCCAAGAAAGGGTTCTTGCCAGTTTTACAAGGTACGAGATTGAGTAAGACTCAGTGCCCAGCAACTGATGAAGATAGAGAGCATATGCGCTCCGTCCCCTATGCTTCAGCCATAGGTTCTATCATGTATGCAATAAGTATGGCAGGTAGGTTCCAGAGTAATCCAGGAGTGGATCACTGGACGGCGGTCAAGAATATCCTGAAGTACCTGAAAAGGACTAAGGAGATGTTTCTCGTGTATGGAGGTGATGAAGAGCTCGCCGTAAAAGGTTACGTCGATGCAAGCTTTGACACAGATCCGGACGACTCTAAGTCGCAAACCGGATACGTATTTATTCTTAATGGGGGTGCGGTAAGCTGGTGCAGTTCCAAGCAGAGCGTCGTAGCAGATTCTACATGTGAAGCGGAGTGCATGGCTGCCTCGGAGGCAGCTAAGGAGGGTGTCTGGATGAAGCAATTCATGACGGATCTTGGAGTGGTGCCAACTGCACTGAATCCAATAACCTTGTTCTGTGACAACACGGGTGCCATTGCCCTAGCAAAGGAACCACGGTTTCACAAGAAGTCCAGACACATCAAACGACGCTTCAATCTCATCCGCGACTACGTCGAAGGAGAGGACGTAAATATATGCAAAGTGCACACGGATCTGAATGTAGCAGACCCGCTGACTAAACCTCTTCCACGGCCAAAGCATGATCAACACCAGAACTGTATGGGTGTTAGATTTATTATAATGTAATTCGCATGATGATGTGAGGGCTAGATTATTGACTATAGTGCAAGTGGGAGACTGTTGGAATTATGCCCTAGAGGCAATAATAAATATAGTTATTATTATAATTCCTGTATCAAGATAATCGTTTATTATCCATGCTATAATTGTATTGAATGAAGACTCATTTACATGTGTGGATACATAGACAAAACACCGTCCCTAGCAAGCCTCTAGTTGGCTAGCCAGTTGATCAAAGATAGTCAGTGTCTTCTGATTATGAATAAGGTGTTGTTTCTTGATAACTGGATCACGTCATTAGGAGAATCACGTGATGGACTAGACCCAAACTGATAGACATAGCATGTTGATCATGTCATTTTGTTGCTACTGTTTTCTGCGTGTCAAGTATTTATTCCTATGACCATGAGATCATATAACTCACTGACACCGGAGGAATACTTTGTGTGTATCAAACGTCGCAACGTAACTGGGTGACTATAAAGATTCTCTACAGGTATCTCCGAAGGTGTTAGTTGAGTTAGTATGGATCAAGACTGGGATTTGTCACTCCGTGTGACGGAGAGGTATCTCGGGGCCCACTCGGTAATACAACATCACACACAAGCCTTGCAAGCAAAGTAACTTAGTGTAAGTTGCGGGATCTTGTATTACGGAACGAGTAAAGAGACTTGCCGGTAAACGAGATTGAAATAGGTATGCGGATATCGACGATCGAATCTCGGGCAAGTAACATACCGAAGGACAAAGGGAATGACATACGGGATTATATGAATCCTTGGCACTGAGGTTCAAACGATAAGATCTTCATAGAATATGTAGGATCCAATATGGGCATCCAGGTCCCGCTATTGGATATTGATCGAGGAGTCTCTCGGGTCATGTCTACATAGTTCTCGAACCCGCAGGGTCTGCACACTTAAGGTTCGACGTTGTTTTATGCGTATTTGAGTTATATGGTTGGTAACCGAATGTTGTTCGGAGTCCCGGATGAGATCACGGACGTCACGAGGGTTTCTAGAATGGTCCGGAAACGAAGATTGATATATAGGATTACCTCATTTGATTACCGGAAGGTTTTCGGAGTTACCGGGAATGTACCGGGAATGACGAATGGGTTCCGGGAGTTCACCGGGGGGGGGGGGGCAACCCACCCCGGGGAAGCCCATAGGCCTTGAGGGTGGCGCACCAGCCCTTAGTGGGCTGGTGGGACAGCCCAAAAGGGGCCTATGCGCAATAGATAGAAAAATCAAAGAGAAAGAAAAAAAGGGAGGTGGGAAGGAAAGGAAGGACTCCCACCCACCAAACCTAGTCCAACTCGGTTTGGGGGGGAGCCTTCCTCCCTTGGCTCGGCCGACCCCCTTGGGTCTCCTTGAGCCCCAAGGCAAGGCCCCCTCCCTCCCACCTATATATACGGAGGTTTTAGGGCTGATTTGAGACGACTTTTCCACGGCAGCCCGACCACATACCTCCACGGTTTTTCCTCTAGATCGCGTTTCTGCGGAGCTCGGGCGGAGCCGTGCTGAGACAAGGTCATCACCAACCTCCGAAGCGCCGTCACGCTGCCGGAGAACTCTTCTACCTCTCCGTCTCTCTTGCTGGATCAAGAAGGCCGAGATCATCGTCGAGCTGTACGTGTGCTGAACGCGGAGGTGCCGTCCGTTCGGTACTAGATCGTGGGACTGATCGCGGGATTGTTCGCGGGGCGGATCTAGGGATGTGAGGACGTTCCACTACATCAACCGCGTTCACTAACGCTTCTGCTGTACGATCTACAAGGGTTTGTAGATCACTCATCCCCTCTCGTAGATGGACATCACCATGACAGTGTCCATGGGATCGTCACCCTGACGCGGCAGAGAGGTGGCGGAGGTAGCAGCTCTGTTGAGTGAAATCCATTCGACGGGTAAACATGAATTCCCAAAAAGAAGAGTCCAATCAGATACTTAAGGAAGATAGAAGAGCAAAGATACTTACACTGAGGCGACCGGAACAACGATCCTCATCCGGGGCAAAGCTTTCTGAGGTTTAGACCTGCTGGGTTTAGCCACCTTGGACGGCTGATCCACGGGCTCGGCAGAAGAACCCCTGGTTCTCTTCACACTCCGAGCACTCGGGGCCACGGGTGGAGCCGGCGGAACAGCGGGGTCATGACGGTGCTTGGTTCGGCGTTCTGGTGGTGAGGGTGACGAGCTCTGCTCTTCACGCTCCTCCTCCTCCTCTTCTGTTTCCTCCTCCGCTCCCTACTGTGAGAGACGTACACGGCACTACCCGCGCTACCCTCCATGCTGCCTTCTTCTTCCTCGACCGGATCCCCACCTGAGACTGCAGAATGCCAGTTCGTCCACTCCTGCACAAAACACAGTCGGCAGCGTCAGTCGGCGAGACAAGAAAAGCAATAAAACTGAGAAGGTTAAAAGCACCCGACAACATGTACTCACCTCATTCTGAGGAGGATTTTGGGCGCGGAAGGCCTTCACCCGCCGAGCTCCCACGGGGTTATCACATGTGCCCGTGATGCTGCGGACCCACGCACCCACGGTCTCCTCGCTCACGTCTTCAGGATGGGACCGAGTGGTATCCAAAGGCCCCGTGTAATGCCACATTGCGTGGTCTCGGGCCTGGAGCGGCTGGATGCGTCGACCCAGAAAAGTCTCCTACAGGTCCATGCCGGTGACTCCGTTCCGGACGACGGTTATCAGCGCGTCGATCAAAGGCTGGATCTGGGCTTTTTCTCCCTTAGAGAGCGCTAGCTTCCTGGGAGGGCCCGGACGGTCTAAACTAAAGGGTGGTAACCCACTCGGAGCATTCGGGCAGGCAATGTCCTGGCAATAGAACCAGGACGATTGCCACTTCCTAACCGACTCGGATAGCTGAAGGAAGGGATAACTACTTTTTTTTCTTCTGAAATCCTAAACCCCCGCAGAGCTAGAGGATGTATGTCTTATCATCAGACTGGCTAAGTTTCTTAACCGTTTGAGATCTAGCAGAGAAAACATATTTGAAGAGCCCCCAGTGGGGAGGACATCCTATGAAACACTCGCAGAGGGTGATGAATGCGGAAAGATGAGCTATCGCATTCGGCGGATAGTGATGGAGCTGCGCCCGGAAGTAGTTCATAATACCTCGGAAGAAAGGATGGGGAGGCGGGGAGAAACCTCTGGCCATGTGGCTGAGCAGCAGGACGCGCTCCCCGTCCCTCGGCGCCGAGATCGTGCAAAAACTTGGTTTTCTTCTTTGCCTAAAAATAGTATCGATTCTTGGAATAAGTGCAAAGATGCTTACATATCCAAGTATTTTCCGCCGGCTAAGATTATCTCTCTCCATAACGATATCATGAATTTCAAGAAACTTGATCATGAACACGTTGCACAATCTTGGGAGGATGAAGTTAATGATTAGAAATTGTCCTGCTCATGGCTTGAGTTTGTGGATGATTATACAAATATTTTACGCTGGTTTGAATTTTGCTTCTTGAAATATCTTGGACTCCGCCTCAGGTGGAATGTTCATGGAAATCACGTGAGGAGAAGCTACAAAACTCCTAGACAATATCATGAACAACTACTCTTAGTGCCACATTGAAAGGTCACCTGCTAGCAAAAAGGTACACGCTATAGAAGAAATTAACTCGCTTAGTGCTAAGATGGACGAGTTGATGAATTTGGTTGCTAGTAGAAATGCTCCTTTAGATCCTAATGACATGCCACTATCTTCCTTGATTGAGAGTAGCAACTCTAGTTTGGACGTTAATTTTGTTGGTAGGAACAATTTTGGCAACAACAATGATTTTAGAGGAAACTATGTTCCTAGGCCTTTTCCTAGTAACTCATCTAACAATTATGGCAATTCCTACAAAAACACTTATGGAAATCACAACAAATTGCCCTCTGATTTAGAGAGTAATATCAAAGAGTTCATCAACTCTCAAAAGATTTTCAATGCGTCCATAGAGGAAAAACTACTAAAAATAGACGATTTGGCTAAGAGCATTGATAGGATGTCTTATGATATTGATGCTTTGAAAGTTAGATGTGCTCCTCCCAAGGTTAACTTGGATAAAACTCTAAAAGCTAAGCGTGTCTCCATGAATGAGAGCAAAGAAAGAACCGCCCAAATTCGCGCTAAGCATGAATGGTTTAAAAGGGTGCGTTCTAGTGATGCAAATCATGAAGATCTGAAAGTGCTTGGTGTGACTCCTCTTGAATCTTTGTTTTCGCGTGACAAACCTATTGATGAAGGGGCTGGATATGAATCCACTTTGGTTGAAAAACGCTCCAATGATTCAGAGTCCACCTATCTTGATGATAAACGTGTGGAGAGTGGAGTAGAAGAAATCAAAATATTGGGTAATAATGGAACTCCCACTTTGGATTTCAAGGAATTCAATTATGATAGTTGCTCCTTGTTTGAATGCATTTCCTTGATGCAATCCATTGCAAACTCTCCACATGCTTATAGCCAAAGGAAAGCCTTTACAGCACATATCGTAGATGCTATGATGAAATCTCTTGAAGAGAAACTCGAATTAGAAGTCTCTATACCTAGAAAACTTCAAGATGAGTGGGAACCTACTATCAAAATCAAAATAAAAAACTATGAATGCAATGCTTTGTATGATTTGGGTGCTAGTGTTTCCGCGATTCCAAAGTCTTTATGTGATATTCTTGGTTTTCATGAGATTGAAGAGTGTTCTCTTAATTTGCATCTTGCGGATTCTACTGTCAAGAAACCCATGGGAAGGATCGATGATGTTCTTATTGTTGCAAATAAGAACTATGTACCCGTGGATTTCATTGTACTTGACATAGATTGCAATCCTTTATGTCCCATTATTCTTGGTAGACCTTTCCTAAGGACTATTGGTGCTATCATCGATATGAAGGAAGGGAATATTAGATTTCAATTTCCTCTAAAGAAGGGCATGGAGCATTTTCCTAGAAAGAAAATAAGATTGCCTTATGAATCTATGATGAGGGCTACTTATGGTTTGAGCACCAAAGATGACTATACGTGATTCCATCACCTTATGCCTAGCTAAGGGCGTTAAACAATAGCGCTTGTTGGGAGGCAACCCAACGAATCTATCATTTTTCTTTTTGTTTTGTATTTTCCACATTTTCATAATTCTGTTATGATTATGTTTTTTTGTTTCTTTTGCGTTTGTGCCAAGTAAAACCGTTATGATTAGTCTTGGGGATGATCGTTTGGTCATGCTGGAAAAGACAGAAACTTTCTGCTCACGAAAAGAATTTTCTTTTTTTTCTGTGAGAGCTTTTGAGTTGATTCTTTTTGCTGCTGATTGCTACCCAAATTATTCATACCTTCATAATTTGTCAGAAGTTTTGATGTAACAGAAGTATACAGATTGCTACAGACTGGTCTGCTGTTAACAGATTCTGTTTTTGTTGAGTTGGTTGCTTATTTTGATGAAACTATGGATAGTATCGGGGGGTATTAGCCATGGAAGCTTGAAAATACAGTAACCCAACATCAACATAAGTAGAATTTAAGTTTGCTACAGTACCTAAGGAAGTGGTGATTTGCTTTCTTATACTAATGATATCACGAGTTTCTGTTTAAGTTTCGTGTTGTGAAGTTTCAAGTTTTGGGTGAAGATCTTATGGACAAAGAGATAAAGAGTGGCAAGAGCTCAAGCTTGGGGATTCCCAAGGCACCCCAAGTTGATTCAAGGATGCCGAAAAAGCCTAAGCTTGGGGATGCCCCGGGAAGGCATCCCCTCTTTCGTCTTCAATCCATCGGTAACGTTACTTGGGGCTATATTTTTATACCACATGTTATGTGTTTTGCTTGGAGCGTCTTGTATCGTAGGATTCTTTTATTTTTGTTGTGTCACAATCTTCCTTGCTGCACACCTAGAGAGAGAGACATGCACTCACCGTGATTTTGTCGAGCTTCACTTATATCCATTGGTTAAACAATTCAGCTCACATGTGTTTCGCTTATATCTTTTGAGCTAGTTGATTTTTCTCTATGTGTTTCACTTCTATCTTTTAGAGCACGGAAGCGCATGGCGTGGTAGTTGATCTATGCTATGAAAGTAGTCTCAAAAGGGGTAGTTATCCAAAGGGATATGAAAACTTCCACCTTCATGTGCATTGAGTAGTTAGAGAAGTTTGATTCATCTCAATTAGTTTTGAGTTGTGGTTGTGGTAATATTGAAGTCATACTAGTAAGGTGTTGTGGTTCTAGAAATACTTGTGTTGAAGTTAGTGATTCTCGTAGCATGCACGTATGGTGAACCGCTATGTGATGAAGTCTGAGCATGATTAGTTTATTGATTATCATCCTTTGTGTGGCGGTCAGGGTCGCGCGATGGTTTATACCTACCAACCCTTCCCCTAGGAGTATGCTTTGAATGCTTTGTTTCGATTACTACTAAAACTTTTGCAACAAGTATATGAGTTCTTCATGACTAATGTTGAGTCCATGGTTTAGATGCACTTTCACCTTCCACCATCACTATCTTCTTTAGTGCCGTGCAACTTTCGCCGGTGCATAAAACCCACCATTAGCCTCCCTCAAAACAGCCACCATACCTACCTACTGTGGCTTTTTCAAAGCCATTCCGAGATATATTGCCATGCAACTACCACCATGACATGTGCCACCACTTCTACATTGCCATTGCATGATCATAAAATAGCTAGCATGATGTTTCCATTGATGTCTATGTCATGCTAGATCATTGTCACGGTACACTACCGATCGAAGGCATTCCATATAGAGTCATCATTGCTCTAAGTTTTGAGTTGTAAGTGGGATGATCATCATTGATGGAGCATTGTACCATGTGAGGAAATAAAAGAGGCCAGAGAAGCGCATTTACAAAAAGAGGCCAAAGATGACCACAAAAATAAAAAATAAAAAATATTAAAAAAGAGAGGCCAAAGAGCCCACCCAAAAAAAATGAGAGAAAAAGAGAGAAGGGACAGTGCTATTATCTTTCCACACTTGTGCTTATTAAGCACCATGATCTTCATGATTGAGAGTCTCTTGTTTTGTCACCACCATATAGCTAGTGGGAAATTTTCATTATATAACTTGGCTTGTATATTCCAATGATGGGCTTCCTCAAAATTGCCTTAGGTCTTCGTGAGCAAGCAAGTTGGATGCACACCCACTAGTTTTCTTTAAGAGCTTTCACATACTCTTAGCTCTAGTGCATCATTCGTATAGCAATCCCTACTCATTCACATTGATATCTATTGATGAGCATCTCCATAGCTCATTGATATGCCTAGTCAATGTGACCATCTTCTCCTTCTTTGCCTTGCAACCTCCACCACACTCCATTCCACTTATAGTGCTAAAACCATGGCTCACGCTCATGTATTGCGTGAGGGTTGAAAAAGTTTGAGAAAGTAAAGGTGTGAAAACAATTACTTGGCCAATACCGAGGTTGTGCATGATTTAAATTCGTTGTGCAAGGATGATAGAGCATAGCCAGACTATATGATTTTGTAGGGATAACTTTCTTTTGGCCTTGTTATTTTGAAAGTTCATGATTAGCTTGCTAGTTTGCTTGAAGTATTATTGTCTCCACGTCAATAGCAAACTATTGTTTTGAATTTAACGGATCTGAATATTCATGTCACATAAGAGGAGTTACAAAGGACATCTATGCTAGGTAGCATGAAACCATCAAAAATTCATTCTTTATCACTTCCCTACTCGAGGACGAGCAAGAGTTAAGCTTGGGGATACTTGATACGTCTCAAACGTATCTATAATTTTTGATGGTTTCATGTTGTTATCTTGTCAACTTTGGATGTTTTATATACCTTTTATATCTTTTTTGGGACTAACTTATTAATTCAGTGCCAAGTGACAGTTCCTATTTTTTTCTGTGTTTTTGACTCTTTTCATATCTGATTTTGGAACGGAGTCCAAACGGAATAAAATCCACGAAATGAATTTTTCCAGAACAGAAGAAGATCGGGGGACTTGAGGGCCAAGGCAAGAGGCCCACATGGAGCCCACAAGCCCTGTGATCGCGGCCAGGGGGCCCGCGGCCACCAGGCTTGTGGCCTCCCTGGAGCTCCCCTGCCCTAGCTCTTTGGCCTATATATTCCCTAAAATCCCAGAAAAAATAAGGGCGTCCACGAAACCACTTTTCCGCAGCCGCAAGCTTCCGTTTCCGCGAGATCTCATCTGGAGACCCTTCCCGGTGCCCTGCCGGAGGGGACTTTGGAGCTGGAGGGCTTCTATATCAACATCATTGACTCTCCAATGACTCGTGAGTAGTCTACTTCAGACCTACGGGTCCGTAGTTAGTAGCTAGATGACTTCTTCTCTCTCTTGGATCTTCAATACAAAGTTCTCCATGATCTTCATGGAGATCTATCCGATGTAATCCTCCTTGGCGGTGTGTTTGTCGAGATCCAATGAATTGTGAATTTGTGATCAGATTATCTATGAATTATATTTGAGTCTTTGCTGATTTCTTATATGCATGATTTGATATCCTTGTATGTCTCTCCGATTCTTTGGTTTTGTTTGGCCAACTAGATCTATGATTTGATAGCAAGGCACACATCGTGTTGTTTCCATCAAGGGTAACAAGATGGGCTTTCATCATAGATTTGAGATTGTCCATCTACATCATGTCATCTTGCTTAAGGCGTTACTATGTTCTTATGAACTCAATACACTAGATGCATGCTGGATATCAGTCGACGTGTGGAGTAATAGTAGTAGATGCAGAAAGTATCGGTCTACTTGTTTTGGACGTGATGCCTATATGTATGATCATTGCCATAGATAACGTCATGACTATGCGCGGTTCTATCAATTGCTCGACAGTAATTTGTTCACCCACCGTCTACTTGCTTTCATGAGAGAAGCCACTAGTGAAAACTACGGCCCCCGGGTCTACTCACAACTATCGTCTCCAGTTTTACTTTGCTTTGTTTACTTTTTCCTTTCAGTTCTCACTTTGCAAACAATCTATAAGGGATTGACAACCCCTTCCTAGCGTTGGGTGCAAGCTCTTTGTGTTTGTGCAGGTACTTCTGACTTGACGCGATCCTCCTACTGGATTGATACCTTGGTCCTCAAACTGAGGGAAATACTTACCGCCGCTGTGCTACATCACCCTTTCCTCTTTAAGGGAACACCAACGCAAGGCTCCAAGGCCGCGGGGAAATCCTTTGCATATTTGCCAAGGAAATCCCTATAGACGTAGCCAGCAGCAGCTAACAAATATATTGATCCTCGTTTTAGATCATCTTGTATTACAGTAATAGTTCCCTCAATACTCGCAAATATATGGATGCTTATTTTAGATCTTCCAAGTATAAACACACATAAAGTTCCCATATGTTCACTAATGTGTTAAGTCTTGATTAACTAGTATTTCCAAATAATTAGAGCCCGCATAATACGTGCACACAAATATGTGGATCTTCATGTCCTCGCATTAATACTTCTACTAATTGTGCACACACATATGTGGGTGTTCATTTTGGATCTCCTCTCGTTAATACTTCTTATTTGCATTGGTGTGTTGAAGATATCCTTTTGCATAACTGACTTTCTATCTCTGTGCAACATTTAGAATCGATTATAGTGACCCTTAACATTTCAGTGGTTGCACAAAGTTTTCTCTCTTTTTTTGCAACTTTCAAGTTGTACATCTCTACAACCAAACTTACAAATAATTCGTCAAGGTGCAAACATTTAGTTTCAAACTTCAAATGTCAATAATAAAAACAAGAGGGAATTAAACATTTCCTAAAATGCGTGTGATTGGTTGCTCTTAGCTAAAAAACTAAGAGTTGCTAATGTGGCTCAAATAAATATTTGGCAATTATAAGAACTCCAATTATCATTTGGGGATTATTTATAAACCCAACAGTCGAGCCACATAAATATGACTAACCATGTGTGAATTGTTTTGTGATGGAAATAAAATTATGCAAGACCCAAATATTGGAAACCTTAAAGTCATCTAAAGTTTAAACGGAACTACAAGGGAAATTGGGAACTAAAATAAATCTCTCAAAATAAGCTGACAAACCAAATATTTTAAATGGGCACCAAAATACAAATACCACAAAGCTCGAATAGGAAAATAAGCCTGATTTGGAAAAAGAGAATAAATCAAGTGAGAATGTATGCACAGGGGTTAATACTTATTATGGCAGGAAATTTCTTTCCATAAATCATAAATAAAGGTTTTGAACTTCTGGTAATATCCCAAAATAAAATTGGAGCAAGTTTGGTGTTGAAACTAATTTGAAATTTATACAGAAATGTAAAGAGAAAAAGAAAAAAGAAATAAAAAGAAAATGACCAGGTCCAACCATTCAAGCGAGCTAGCCCAGCAGGCCCAACCAATAGCTGCAGGCAGCCGAGCATCCCAGCCGCCAAAGTGGTACATGTCGTTTTATCCAAGGCGTTGGATCAACATCAAACGGCTAATGTGCGACCCGCATACCTCTTTCTTCTCTCCCCCTTTCACTACTAGGTGGGACCGCCCACGTCTTTGTCAACCTCTAGCCAAGATCATCACGCCCACGGTCGCATCACGACTCAAGCGCATGTTGCCCGTTCCAATCGCCCCAGTGCACGCCCAGCCTCGTGGCCATGCCCTATAAGATCCCGCCCCGGCCTCATCTACTCACCCCACTCCACGTCCGACATTGCCGCCAGGTTGATCCGGCACAGAGTTGATTAGTTTATAATAGGTCCACATTTACAGTTAATTGTATGGCCCATTTCCAAAGCCGCAACCCATTTGAGGCACCAAACAGTGTTGTGTGCTCTAAATTCCCACCATAGTTAGTAATGTAGTGACATATTATCCTCATGAAACTTTGATAACCATTTTTCATGTACATATTTAGGCAAGTAATTTTCCTTTATAAGGGTATTTATTTTGTGCATCATATTACCCACTAAAAAGAGATGTGAATATTTGGTAGTGAAAATATCCGTGAAAAGCCCATACTTGTAGGTTCTGGGGTAAACAGTGTCCCTTTAAATTTTTCTAAAATAAATTAAGACCGTCCGCATCCATGAAATTTTATTATAGTAAGAACTTTAATAGCCAAACTAAGAAATCTTTTTTCTAGATGGCAAACAAAGAAAACCTTCACATCGTGTTTTATTTGACACATCATAGAGGCAAGTTCATCCGTAGCACCGAAAAAATATTGCCAAAGTGGGTACCTATTTAATTATTTGGATAATAATACTTCACATTTACTAACCTGATTTATTTTTAATAAATGAACCACGTCCATGCAGAAAATACACTAATTAAGTAGTACTACAATTGTAAGGGATTCTTTGTTGACCATGTCATACCAGCGGACGGGGAATATCATCAGGATTTCCTTATCGATTTTGGTGGATAGATATTAGCGAGTTATGGATCGCAAGAGATGTTATATATTGTATATATGCATGATCATGTACTATATGTAGTAGCGTCGAGTTGTTCGACCAAGCACAGAGAAAGAGAGGTCACTTCTCTCTATATATGTTCATCGCGATATTGTGTAATTAATGGTTCCTTCAATTGCTTACTAGCTAGCGTCGAGTTCTCTCTGTATGTAGTAGGTATCGTCGACCAAGCACGAAGAAAGAGAGGTCAAGTCTCTCTATATGTAGTAGCTAGCTAACACAATTTAAAACCCC
Source organism: Hordeum vulgare subsp. vulgare (assembly GCF_904849725.1). Taxonomy (NCBI): domain Eukaryota; kingdom Viridiplantae; phylum Streptophyta; class Magnoliopsida; order Poales; family Poaceae; genus Hordeum; species Hordeum vulgare. The sequence goes on from NW_025422501.1 coordinate 127,273, forward strand.
TAATAAAACGCTCGAAAACCCCTAACCCCCCACCTCCTTCAAAAAACACAAAAAAAAAACCAGCGCCTGCGAGCTGCTGACGCGGGGCTGCCTTTTGGTCTCGGTTGGTGTTACCAACCGGGACTAAACGTCCTCATGCCTGGGCGCCCTGCAACGGCCACGTGGAACAGCTTTGGCCCGGTTCTTAAGCCAACCGGAACTAAAGGTTTGGGCCTTTAGTCCCGATTGTTTTCTCTCGGTTGAAGAACCGGGACTAAAGCCCTTCTGGAACCGGGACTGATGGCTTTTTTCCTACTAGTGCCAAAGAGGAGCTGTACGATACCTCTTTTCTAGACAGCTTTGTAATCAACTTTCTTGCATACACATATATCATAAGCGAACGTGGAAGTTAAATTATTGACACAGTAACATTATTTTCAATCCAAGTGAAGGCAAACAGATGTTACAACAACACAATTTCATGTAGAAAAAATAAAAAATGGATCATTAAACCTATATGATGCTAGCAAGATAAAAGTTGAGTTTGACCAACATGCCCACCGCAATGTTTTCATCTAATAGCTTTTTCACCTCCATACCAAGAAGGCCCAACCAACAGTCGATGAAAGGTTTGTCAACTTTCTCCACACAGGCGGGCAGCTCAGAAGATAGCAACCCATCATCGGCTCTGCCCGTGCGACCGTGGTACTCATTTATCATTGTGTCACATATGCTGAGGATGCTCACCATGCGGTTGTAATCGACCACGCAGAAACTGAGGGAACGCATTGTAGACGTGCCATTTTTGGTGTCGTGCATCATTTGTTTGACATTGTCATTGGCCGTGGCAACTTGTCCCTTGAGTATATCAATGGCGACGTGTACCAGGCTATGGACATCTTTAGCCTCGGCGCTCCGATTGTCCAACTTGAGGCTCAACACACAAAACTCCTGTGTGATTGGGTTGGGGTCGTATATTTGGCTTTTCGTTGACGCATTCTTGCACGCTTCCACCATGAAGTTGGTCGCCTTGGGGTTTCCACCACCAGAGGCAGTAGATTCAGTTGCGATGGTAGTGGAAAGGAGCATGATAGTGATGGCAGAGAAGAGGATGGAGGTCACCGACATTGTTGCCGTTGCTATAAGCCTAGTTGGAAGTCTTGAAATGTGTCGAAGTTGGCGAAGGTGGAGATAAATGGATATAGAACGATGAGTAGGGAAGAGATGGATTGATAAAGTGATGTGCGAGGGTTGAGATTTTTATATAGAAATAAGTGGAGGTTCAGAAATGCAGTGTGTTGCTTAGCCATAGATATACGAATTAATAGTGCTAGCTATAAAAATATATTGATCCTCGTTTTAGATCATCTTGCATTACAGTATTAGTTCCCTCAATATTCGCAAATATATGGATGCTTATTTTAGATCTTCCCCGTATAAACACACATAAAGTTCCCATGTGTTCATTAATGCGTTAAGTCTTGATTAAGTAGTATTGCCAAATAATTAGAGCCCGCATAATACGTGGACACAAATAGGTGGATCTTCATGTCCTCGCATTAATACTTCTACTAATTGTGCACACAGATATGTGGGTGTTCATTTTGGATCTCCTCTCATTAATACTTCTTATTTGCATTTGTGTGTTGAAGATATCCTTTTGCATAACTGACTTTCTATCTCTGTGCAACATTTAGAATCGATTATAGTGACCCTTAACATTTCAGTGATTGCACAAAGTTTTCTCTTTTTTTTGCAACTTTCAAGTTGTACATCTCTACAGCCAAACTTACAAATAATTCGTCAAGGTGCAAACATTTAGTTTCAAACTTTAAATGTCAATAATAAAAACTAGAGGGAATTAAAAAATTCCTAAAATGCGTGTGATTGGTTCCTCTTAGCTAAAAAAACTAGGAGTTGTGAATGTGGCTCAAATAAATATTTGGCAATTATAAGAACTCCAATTGTCATTTGGGGATTATTTATAAAACCCAACAGTTGAGCCACATACATATGACTAACCATGTGTGAATTGTTTTGTGATGGAAATAAAATTATGCAAGACCCAAATATTGGAAACCTTAAAGTCATCTAAAGTTTAAACGGAACTAGAAGGGAAATTGGGAACTAAAATAAATCTCTCAAATTAAGCTGACAAACCAAATATTTTAAATGGGCACCAAAATACAAATACCACAAAACTCGAATAGGAAAATAAGCCTGATTTGGAAAATGAGAATAAATCAAGTGAGAATGTATACAGAGGGCTTAATACTTATTATGGCAGGAAATTTATTTCCATAAATCATAAATAAAGGTTTTGAACTTCTGGTAATATCCCAAAATAAAATTGGAGCAAGTTTGGTGTTGAAACTAATTTGAAATTTATACAGAAATGTAAAGAGAAAAAGAAAAAGGAAATAAAAAGAAAATGACCAGGTCCAACCAATCAAGCGAGCTAGCCCAGCAGGCCCAACCAATAGCTGCAGGCAGCCGAGCATCCCAGCCGCCAAAGTGGTACATGTCGTTTTATCTAAGGCGTCGGATCAACATCAAACCGCTAATGTGCGACCCGCATACCTCTTTCTTCTCTCTCCCTTTCACTACTAGGTGGGACCGCCCACGTCTTTGTCAACCTCTAGCCAAGATCATCACGCCCACGATCGCATCACGACCCAAGCGCATGTTGCCCGTTCCAATCGCCCCAGTGCACGCCCAGCCTCGTGGCCATGCCCTATAAGATCTCGCCCCGGCCTCATCTATTCACCCCACTCCACGTCCGACATTGCCGCCGGGTTGATCCGGCACAGAGTTGATTAGTTTATAATAGGTCCACATTTACAGTTAATTGTATGGCCCATTTCCAAAGCCGCAACCCATTTGAGGCACTAAACAGTGTAGTGTGCTCTAAATTCCCACCATAGTTAGTAATGTAGTGACATATTATCCTCATGAAACTTTGATAACCATTTTGCATGTACATATTTAGGAAAATAATTTTCCTTTATAAGGGTATTTATTTTGTGCATCATATTACCCACTAAAAAGAGGTGTGAATATTTAGAAGTGAAAATATCCATAAAAAGCCCATACTTGTAGGTTCTGGGGTAAACAGTGTCCCTTTAAATTTTTCTAAAATAAATTAAGACCGTCCGCATTCATGATGGCAAACAAAGAAAACCTTCACATCGTGTTTTATTTGACACATCATAGAGGCAAGTTCATCCGTAGCACCCAAAAAATATTGCCAAAGTGGGTACCTATTTAATTATTTGGATAATAATACTTCACATTTACTAACCTGATTTATTTTTAATAAATAAACCACGTCCATGCAGAAAATACACTAATTAAGTAGTACTACAATTGTAAGGGATTTTTTGTTGACCATGTCATACCAGCGGACGGGGAATATCATCAGGATTTCCTTATCGATTTTGGTGGATAGATATTAGATAGTTCTGGATCGCAAGAGATGTTATATATTGTATATATGCATGATCGTGTACTATATGTAGTAGCGTCGAGTTGTTCGACCAAGCACGGATCAAGAGATGTCACTTTTCTCTATATATGTTCATGACGATATTGTGTAATTAATGGTTCCTTCAATTGCTTACTAGCTAGCGTCGAGTTCTCTCTGTATGTAGTAGCTACTGTCGACCAAGCACGAAGAAAGCGAGGTCACTTCTCTCTATATGTAGTAGCTAGCTAAAACAATATGAAACTCCTAATAAAACGCTCGAAAAACTCTACCCCCCCCCCCTTTCAAAAAACACAAAAAAACCAGCGCCTGCAAGTTGCTGACGCGGGGCTGCCTTTTGATCTCGGTTGGTGTTACCAACCAGGACTAAATTTATTCCTGCCTGGGCGCCCTGCAACGGCCACGTGGAACACCTTTGGGTTCTGTTCGTAAGCCAACCGAAACTAAAGCTTTGGGCCTTTAGTCCCGATGGTTCTCTCGGTTGGAGAACCGGGACTGATGGCCCTTTTCCTACTAGTGGCATGGAGTAGCTGTGCGATAGTTGTTTTCTAGACAGCTTTCTAATCAACTTTCTTGCATACACATATATCAGAAGCAAACGTGAAAGTAAAATTATTGACACATAACATTATTTTCAATCCAAGTGAAGGTAAACAGATGTTACAATAACACAATTTCATGTAGAAAAACAAAAAATGGATCATTAAACCTGTATGATGGTAGCAAGGAAAAAGTTGAGATTGACCAACATGCCCACCGCAAAGTTTTCATCTAATAGCTTTTTCGCCTCCATACCAAGAAGGCCCAACCAACAGTCAATGAAAGGTTTGTCAACTTTCTCCACACAGGCGGGCAGCTCAGAAGATAGCAACCCATCATCGGCTCTGCCCTTGCGATCGTGGTACTCATTTATCATTGTGTCACATATGTTGAGGATGCTCACCATGCGGTTGTAGTCCACCACGTAGAAACTGAGGGAACGCATTGTAGACGTGCCATTCTTGGTGTCGTGAAGCATTTGTTTGACATTGTCATTGGCCGTGGCAACTCGTCCCTTGAGTATATCAATGGCGACGTGTACCAGGCTATGTACATCTTTAGCCTCGGTGCTCCGATTGTCCTACTTGAGGGTCGACATGCAAAACTCCTGTGTTCTTGGTTTTAAGAACCTTCCAGAGATACCCAGCCAGTTTTTATTGGTTTTGGGAACATAGAAGAAGGTTCCTAAACTGGGGTTTTTGTTACTTTTTTTTTCTTTTTCTGTTGCGTTTCTTTTTTCTTTTTGTTCTTAGCTTTTTCGTTTTTTGTTTGAAAATTTCAAATATTTATTGAAAGTGTAAAAATATATTTCTCATCTTAATTTTTCAGAATTTTAAAAAATATTCATGCTAGAAAAAATCTTGTTCAACATATTTTAAAACTTAAGAACAATTTATGAAACTTGGACATCTTTGGAAACTACAGCAAAATTCAAAACATGAATATTTTTGCAATTTGCAAACAATTTTTTAAAATCAGGAACATTTTTTTAACGCCAGGAGCTTTTTAGAAATTTATAAAAAAATTGGAACAAAAGCAATCGCAACATTTTTGAAAAAATCAAGCACATTTTTTGAATCTATGAACAATTTATGAAAATGACAATTTTTTCAAATTTGGAACATTTTTTAAAAATCAAGAACAATTTTGGAACATGAACTTTTATTTAAAAAAGTAACCTTGAAAATAAAAAGGAAAAAATAAGAAAAAAACAGAAAATGACAAAAAGAAAATAAAACGGGAACATTTTTAACTCGAAATAATGTAACTCTATAATTTCATAATTTGGCCCTTCGATGTGTATGATGTATTAATTTACTCTGTAATTTTGATATGTAATATTTGTTTAACATGTATGTTATTTACATAGCTTGTCCCTTTCAATATCTTTACTAGAAATGGTGCATCCAACCACCGGTCCTACATATGACCCGTCGAGCCCGTTGGACCATCTAATGAGCAACTGGACCGAATCTGAAGCTGAGAAAAGAGATAAATATGATCATGAAAGGCCAGTACTGGGCATCGGCGCGCCGGCGCAAACGAGCGCACCGTTAGATCTATCTATGCAGCAATTGTTTCCTCGATGCAACATATTTTGTTCAGATGCAGCAATTTTTGTCAACGGTTGCAACAAAAATATAGTTGTAGCAAAAAAAAATCTACGTGATCGTAGCAAAAAAACGAAGCTGATGATGCGTAGTAGCAAAACAAAATAAGGGTCATAGCAAAACAATCCGGTGAACTCGGGTTACAACTCTGATGAACGTGTATGCAACTTTTTTAGTGAATAGTTGCAGCAAAAAAATATACCGGTTGTAGCTAAAAAATAACACGGTTGTAGCAAAAAAATCTAACGAACTCGAGTTGCAACGAAACGTGGATGTAGATTTTTTTTAATGAACAAATCGTAACAAAAATAGAAAACGCTTGTAGCAAATTTTACAACTGTTGTAGCAAATCTGGACAAAAATTATTGCATACATTGGCAAGCCACAGCCCGCGGGTCACGCGCGACTGGCCGAAGCATTCGGTCGGCGCCCCATTACGAAACGTTTCCCAATATGAAAAGGGTAGTGGTCATGGCACAATAATGCACTTAACACGGTCGAAAACAAGAAAACAGGTCCACAACTTCAAGTTAAATAAGACGCCAAAAACAAAAAAAAAACAGGTTCACAACTTCAACTTAAATAAGACAGCCAAAAAAAAGGTTCATATATTTTTTTTCTCCCATGATAATACGTGTTTTATTCATGTCATAAAGGTCAAAGTACATGCCACGTCAAGGCCGACATGAAAAAACTATAAAGATAGCATAACATCTTTGAGCTTCGCACCGACGTTCATTGGCTGCCTCCCGCACCACCAAAACAACCATTGAACAAAAAAATGATGGATCACCTCCTCATCCAAACTCGACGCGTCTCCATCGCTGATATGCAGCTTTGCAGACCTTCTTGGTGACTCACTAAAAATGGATCCCTAGCCATTGAACGGACCAGACAGGGGCAACCCATCGGACACATCATCGAACTCCATATCTGACACCCCACCATGACTAAGACGTCGAAGAAAAAAAGCATACTTGTCATCCATGAACCACGAACACAACACGCGTTTCATCTTTTAGATGTCGATGCAAACTACAATATGCACCCACTCCTGAACTACCTTCCAAGCTATGCGCCGACGCAGGAGCAAACGCCATGGCAACAGCGAAGCCGGAGGAGACAGGTCCATTGCGAGGATGCCGCCGTCCCGACGCCATCAATTTTTGAACTGGCTTCCAAATCCATTTTCAACCATAGGACTGATGGTCTCGTCAAGAAAGGATCCAAAGAATCATTATTCAGCGACGCCATCGTCGTCGCCGAAGTCAAGATGAGAACAACCTAAAAACCTAGACTACAAAAGACTAAAAAGGATCCACATGCGTGGATCCAACGGCTCCCCTCACCACAGACGACCGATGTCGTCAACGGAGGGGAGCCGTCGTAGGACGGCAGTGAAAGATTGGCTTCTGTGGCGGCGTCTAGGGTTCCAGCCGTCTGGGACGGGAGCAAAATGATCTCGTTACCAGGGTAGAAATTAACACGTACGTGGGATGAATACGGCCTAGGCAAACAGGTCCACAACTTAAGCCAACGAATTAGTTGGATGCAATAGAAACACATTTTAAATAGGGTGTACCATTGCACATCTAAATGACTAAACAAAATATGAAAGAAAAAAAAATATACGCATGAACCTCTACATAAGATCAATGATATAGGATTTAGATATGTAAATATTTATCTTACATCTAGATGTGTTTTAGCAAAACCGTTTCAAATACTAGCCAAAACCCACAACGACATAGTAATCTAAAAAAACTTAGAGGCCTATAAGATTGGCTTCTCCACTCCTCTGCTTACTCATCGAAAGAACGCACTGCCGGCTAGCAAGGCAAGGAACAAAGCGGCGGCGGCACAATTAACCACCCTATCCTGCCGCTTGTACACTTGCTCGCGTTCTAATCGTCTCTGCGCCGATGCTTCAAGGTGTTCCCGCATGCATCTGTCTCCAGTCAAGAGCTTCCTTCTTGGCTGCCCTTATAAGGTACGCCATGCCGTCTGTGCTGCCCGGGGTTGAGTGTACATGGATCCGTGTAGGACTTCCTGGCGGCGGCGGAGCTGCAGCTGAAAAGTCGAGCATCCCCCACCGCCGGCGCTCCGGACGAGGAAGCGCTGCTCCTCCTCGAGCGCTCGCGGAAAATATCTGGTGACGGAGGAGGACAGGAGGCGCGGAAGACGCTGACGGAGCACCGCGGCGGAGCGGATCGCCGACGCCATCTCTCTAGACGGCGATGGGGTGACTTTGTTTCCACCTTCCTCCTCTAGCTGGGAGGCGCAAGGCGAAGGTCGGAGGACTGGAAGTGGACTCCCCTCCTCGGATTCGTAACTGAGCCGGAATCAGACTACAGCCACCACCATCTATATGTACACGGGCGGCGTTCTCCCAGGGAACGAGACAGCTAGCTAATAAGCAGCGTCCATGGCGACGGCGAGGAGGCGCAAGGCGAAGGCCGCCAGGGCCGCGGCCGCGGAAGCCATGAAGAAAGACAGGAAGAACGCCTACGATGCCATGGTCACAGCGGATAAGGAGTCCCGGCAAGCCGAAGCGGAGGCCAAGGAGGCCACCACGACGGCCGCGGCCAAGGCCGAGGAGTCCATGCAAGCCGTCGGCATGGCCATGGCGAAAGCCGAAGAAGCCGCCGTCATAGCCAGCGTGAAGGCGGAGGAAGCCGAGAAGGCAAGAGAAGCCTACCGCGAGGTGTGTCGGCAGGTGGACGCAGCGGCGGAGTGGGCGCAGTGCGAGGAGGAGCTCTTCGCCGCCCGGTTCCGACGCTACTGGAACCAACTCGTCGCCCGCCCCGGCGTCACCTTCCATCAAACCAGTAAGATGTATATCTACGCTCAAGCTGCATACATATATTTGACCAGTTAATTGCTCGTACTAACTTGATACACAACATCTGATGAAATCCATGTAGCATCGATCCCCGCCATGCGGTACACGCACCCTGCTCCCCATGATAGGCCCAAGGCCATGGATACCTTGCAGATCACGTCGGTGAAGATCGCAGCGGTCGACGATTGCCTGCAATGGCCGCTGCAAGTGTATGGCATCATCGCGGCACGAGATGTCTTGGATCACAAGCGCAACATTCTTTTCCACCGCCGGAGGGGTGATTGCCAAATAATCACTCAAGAGGTTAGTACGCTACGTTTACGGACTCTTACAGGCCTATTACAGGATAAATTTGAGGTAGCAATCTGTGATTGAATAAAAGGGGGAGGGAGGGTCCCACCCACCGAAAATCAGGGGGGGCGCAAGTTTAGTTGGTCGAAAGGTCCGTAAAATCTCTGTAATGAGGCCGTAGATGTAGCATTTTTGTTTTAGCTAGGTCTGCTCTTTTTGGCGCCAAACCCAAAATTTTAAGGTTTTACTTCCTCTGTACAGAATATCACTTTTGCTCCTCACTTTTACTTCAGCACACCTCACGGAGTATTTATAGTTTTAGTAGGCTAAACTTAGCCTACTAAAACTACAAGTATTTCGGTATAGAGGGAGTACCAATCAGCAGCTTTTTTTTGCTCTGCGGTTGAAGATGTTCTTAATATTTACATGGACAATTGCCATTCCCATGCAGGATCCATACCTAGCATTGACGGGCCCTAGTCGCGCCATTGCCGTGTCGAGGGACCTTTCATACATCGAGGTCTCGCTCAAGGTGAAGGGCGCGAGTAGAACTAGATCCGAGGACGGAGATTTGAGCGATCTAGTCCTGAGTTACGGGACCGGATTATGTCTCGCAGGCATTTACCCTAGCAGGCTCAGCACACTTGAACTCGAATCCAGTCACATTAATCGCTCCGTGGAGGCCACGGTCCGCATCAAAATCACCCACGGGTCATGGCCGGATGGTCTCCGAGGCGCGTTCACTGCCGGCATGAGCAGCAACAATGGCCTGGAAGTGGAGCTGCTCAATACCAGAGACGGTAGAGCTTTGCCCGTCGACTCTGAAGGTGTGGTCAAGCTCCAGCGCCGCGTCATCTCCGTCTACATCGAGGGGATGCTCAAGGTTTCCGTGGTGGCATGTTCGGTTGATGAGGAACGGGGTTTCATCGAGAAAGCTGAGGCAGTTTTCGAAGCAAAGAGACAATGTGTAAGCGTCATGGAGATTAACTTTGGGTCTTGTAGTATGCAGATTACCGTCGCTTGGTCCTGTTTCCGCCATGAGTAGTCTATATACTCAAGTTAATCTTATTCCATGGGTATTTTGTAGTGGGCAATGTTGATATATGGGTGTGGCCAGGTCTCAGTCGACTGAAATTTAACCAAGTTTTTACTTGACACTAGTAAACATGTCCGTGCAACGCACGTCTTGATCAAAGCAGCCCATTAAATTTAATATGAGTATTGGATTCTGAATTCATATTCTAGAAATTTAAAAAATAATAGAATACTATAGCATGATGATCTATGCCTCTCGAAAGGTCATGTTTAATACAAACCCCATTACTCATCATTTTACTATGTTATGTGAGGTTCAATCAGACCAAAAAGAAATCAAACCCATTTAGAAATCACAAAACTATGGTAAAGATTTCAGGAAGTTCTCTTGGGTTAAGGTGAAAGAAAAATGTGGGAATGTGAAAGAACAGATCTAAAGTGGACAACATATTGAATTAATGTGAAGATAACAATCGGAATCTAACTTTCAGTTCTAAAAATTATAAAATGTGTAATCTGAAACATGTAAAGTATGCAATATAAAAAGTGTTAGTTCTATAGAGCGACGGAAATGGCAACGGCACCCACATCCTCGCCGGCTACGGCACGACTCTCATGTCCCCGTCTGTTGCGGATGCACTCGGTACCCGTGTCAGTGCATAGTGGAACTGAGACTTCCGCATCCTCAACGGCGGTACGAACCCGTGCTTCTCCCCATTATTAATAATCCTGTTTTCTGGACCAACCATTAGAAAAACATAATATCAATTAAACAAACGGTTCATTTTTATCCAAGTCTATTCAGAGTACAAGTACTTACCTCAGCCTTTTGAGGATGTCTATATCTGGTTGGGTTTGATGCATGGACTTCTAATCTCCTTGCCAATCTTCCTCTTTATGGTTAGTAGTCCTAATTTTCATGTCTCACTTTAAACTCTTCATACTGCGATTCTATCTTGTTTGAGGCCAAACTTATCTACATTCACATGAGTATTTAGAGCTACAATTAAACTGAGAAAGCAATTGCACAAAATGATAGAAATATAAAATGATACATTTCTGAATACATATCAATCTAGTCCTTAGTAATGACCATAGCAGTTACTATATTTAGATGACAACTGAGGTATATCACGACGCTATAGGGGAAAAAGATCGCAAACTGCAAACCCAAAATACTTGAGTTTCCATGGTAACCGGAGTGACCCATCCTATGTGTAATTAAACTTCAAACTATACTTTAGAAATAAAATTATTCGATGCAGATGTCAAATACAGATACCGAATAGTCAAGTTACCTGGCATCATAGTAATTGAATTCACATAATGAAAATCATGGAAGTGCTAAGAAAAGTGATTCCATTAAGTATTGTGATATGAAATAGTTGTGCTAGCTAAGATATTTAAGTGGAAGAAATGAACACGGTTCCTTGCAAACTCTATACACAACATGCCTGTTGTACGCTATTGAACTTTAGCTCCCCCTTCATCCATTTTAGAGTCCTTATGCCTAAAAATAAAAGCACATGGTTATTGTTCATACATGAAAATTTGATGGTTCTCCAAGGGGGAGAGGTAATCAAACATCAATTCAGGAGCTATTATCAATATGAAAATATCAAATAATAAGAAAAAAGAAAATATTGCTTACAAAAAATAATATTGTACAATATGAACTCATGATATCTGCATCCTCACTTTTGACACAAGTAGATCATCTTTTAGTTGGCAACTATTAACAAAAGTATTGTTAGACTGCAGATTAAATCTATTTAATTGTTTAACACGTATGGACGCACATCCGAACTGCAAAAGAAAAGGAACAATAGTTGGTGCAGCTAATTGTCGCACCTGCATCTATGTGTAGAACAGAAAACAAATTTAGTATGAAAACTGACTACTCATTTCTCCTCAAACCAAATAAAAATGAAAGGATCATGGCCATATTTCCTCCTATTGACAGGTTTAAATTGCTGTCAAAAAAGAGAGAATAGACTCACTTGATTGAGCCATGAACGACCAAAGAATACAGCTGCAAATACTTCAGGAATAAGGGCACAAGCATGGTGTCATACATGATTTGTCCAGTTACAACTTACATGGGGATTGGGAAGCGCTAATAATTGGGCAGTTTCATGGAGTTGCATCCAGCCACCTAACCAACCTGCATGGTTAATCAATTGAGCATAATTTTGGGGGAAACCAAACCTTGGCCCCAAAGCCAAAACGCAAAATCAACACAAACAGAGCAGAGGAGGGCAGAGGAGAGGAGACGGGGAACGGGATGGAGGCGCGAGGTTCGTACCGAGATCTTGTCGGCGAGGTGGGCGAGGTCGTGGAGGCCACCGGGCTCGCCGTCGCTGTTGCCGCGCGAGTCCCCGCCGCCGCCGCTCTCGAGGAAGTCGCCGACGAGCATGGCCGGGTCCATGTCGCTCTCGTGGCTCCCGTGTTGGCTCGCACTCCCGGGCATGTCCCCCCTCCCCGCGTCCGCAGCCACAGGTGCCCCACCGCGACAGGCGACCCGCCCCTCGGCGAAACTCTCGCCGTGGACGGCGGGGCCCACCTCCGCTGCGCCGCCTCCACCACCGCGCCCGGCGGCGACAGCGCCCCGAACTCCTTGGCCACCAGCATCATCCTGCCCCGTCGGCAATGGCGACGATGATGGTGTGACGTTTTGGTGCACTTCGGCGAGGTCGGCGTGCAGGTAGGATATGGTGCTGGTGGCGACGGAGGTTAAGAGGATGTGGGCGCTAATCACGGAAGACAAGTGCAGGATGCGGATGGAGTTTGGTATTCTCCTCTGCGGTGGAGTATGGTCAGCCAATGCTAATTGCTAAGTCCACCCAGTCGTGAGGTGCTGATTAGTTCGTGTGTGTTGTGGGGCGTTTTACGGGGTGCGCGTTGTGAAATTCTTGTTTGCTTGTTTATTAGTAGTATAGATATAGATAACATGCAAGAGAGAAAAATAAATAATTAAAAAAAAAACGGATCTTAATGTAAAATCTCACGGATATAGCATCTAAGTCTCAGTCTTAGCAAGAATGTTGGTATATACAGTCTAATGTTGGATTTTATTTTTTTGCCGGGAGCCTGATATTGGATATGTTGTGCTATAGTGTATAGTTAAACTTTTTACTGGTGGTATTTCACACGAAACACCCAGCAGAAAGAATAGAAGATATATATGAATTTCGCATGAATTTAAAGGGAATACTTCGGTTCGTGCCGAAAGTAATGACAATTTGGAAATTTTGAAGATGAAGATGGGCATGTCACTGAATCAGGTTTTTCGGGTGTCTATAGTGATTGAGTTCGCAGCCCAGACATACATATTGCTTTGTTTGCATGCAGAAACTGGTGGCCCAGCCGGTCCGTTGGATGGACCTCCTGAGGCCGAAAGCCCGAAACAAGCATATTTTTATCTGCAGCTCCGTCGGGCATCGACCTGCTGCTGCAGATCAGCCACCATAGGCTGGGGTCTGTAACGATTCACTGTACATAGGGTCATGTAGCTGTTCACTGTAGATAGGGTCCTGTAGCACGGTCAATTTGTCAGCAAATTTTGAAACAAGTGAACATATTTCAAGTTTGTGAACATTCTTTAGAAAAATAAATGTTTTTCGGAAACATGAACACTTTTTGAAAATTTTGTACAATGTGAAATTTAGAACAACTTTCAAAAACTGAACATTATTTCAGATTTCTAACATTGTTTTAATTGGGATCATTTTTTTAAAAGTATCAACATTTTCGGGAACATGATTTCTTTTCAATTTCCGAACGTTTTTGAAGTATATGAACAAACTTTGGAAAAAGGAACATATTCTGAAATTCTTAACAGATTTGGAAACGCTGACATTTTTGAAATCCAATAACACGTTTTCAAATCCAAAAAACAGCGATTTTTCCAAATTTTCCAATAATTTTGTCAATACACAATAATTTAAAAAAATAGAAATACAAAAGAATTAGAAAAAAATACAAAATAACCAAAAAAGTATTAAATAAGAGACACAACAGAAAAATGAAAACCCGTTCAGTAACCTTCTCGAACGTTCGCGAAACATGCAGAAACTTTACAGAAGTTTCTCGAGTAGAATCAATAGTGCATAATGGATATATTAAATGGGCCAGCCCAATTTAGTTCGATAGTTCGCTACCTGTGTGAAATAGTGGCAAATCTGTCAAAAAGTGCGACATATAGGAGTTTTCAGCATATCGACCTAAGTTTACCCCCTTTGAATAAGGTGTTGTCCCATTCGGCCTTGACAATAGCAGCTCCCCCACCCTCGCCCGTTGGTAAGTAGAAACTGCCGGCACAGCCCGGTCGTTTATTAGACTTCCTGAGGCCGAAACAAGCAAGCATATCCGTAGCCAGTCCGGCCATTGGCGATGTAGATCAGATACTCTATAGCGTGCCGCTACAGAACGGCTACCGTAGGTCGGGGCCTGTGATGATTCAATGTACTATGTAGTTGTCCACAGCACATAGGGTCAAGTAGCTCGGTCAATTTTTCAACAAATTGTGAAAGAAGTGAACATATTTCAAGTTTGTGTACATTATTTATAATAACAAATGTTTTCTGAAAACATAAAAACTTTCTGAAATTTTTGAACAATTTTAAATCTAGAACAAATTTTCACAAAAAGTTAGCACTATTTTAGATTTCTAACATTCTTCTAATTGTGATCATTTTTACTAAAAAAATAGAAACATTTTTTAGAACATGGTTTTTTTTAATTTCCAAACATTTTTAAAATGTATGAATGAATTTCAGAAAAAGAAACCTAATTTGAAATTCTTGATACAATTTTGAAATGTATTCATGTTTCAATTTTTGAACATATTATTAAAATATGAACACTTTTGTAAATTCCAAAAAACTATGATTTTTTTTCCAATTTTCCAACATTTTTTGTGATTACAAAACAATGTTTTAAAATAAGAATAAAAAGGAATCTAAAAAAAAATAACCCAAAATTATTAAATAAGAAACACAACAGAAAAATGAATATTGGTTCAGTAACCTTCTAGAAAGTTCACGAAATATGCAGGAACTTTAGATGATTCTTCAAACCGGGTCTTATAGATTCAGTAGTGCATAGTGGATCTATTAAATGGGCAATTTTATCGCAAGTGCGACAGCTAAGATTTTATAGCATATCCCCCTTACCTTTACCCCCTTTGAATAAAGTGTTGGCCCATTCGGCCTTGATAATAGCAAGCATATCTCCAGCCGACCAGGTCATTTGCTATGTATTCTTCCGTCCTATAATTCGTGTCTTAGGTTTGCCTAGAAATGAATGTATCTAAATACTAAAACATGATTAGATACATTCATATTTAGAGAATTTTAAGA
This sequence comes from Hordeum vulgare subsp. vulgare, assembly GCF_904849725.1. NCBI lineage: Eukaryota > Viridiplantae > Streptophyta > Magnoliopsida > Poales > Poaceae > Hordeum > Hordeum vulgare. The sequence goes on from NW_025422501.1 coordinate 142,414, forward strand.
TAAGAATTTTGGAATGGAGGAGTAGATAAATATATCAGATACTCTGTAGCCTGCCGCTGCAGAACAACTACCACTAGTAGAAAAAGGATCTTTAGTCCTGGTTCGGTTGGGCCATTAGTCTCAGTTCTCAACCGGGACTAATGCTGGCCCCGGTTCGGTCCCGAACCGGGGCTAATGGCCTTTCACGTGACGGGGCTGAGAGCGATGGGGAGGGCTATTAGTCCCGGTTCGTATTACGAACCAGGGCTATTTCATCGCTTTTTTTAAGCAATTTTTGGGTTTAAGGTTTTGCACTAAATTGAATGGGCTATTTTGCTGCCCCTATTTTCCCATTTATTTGTTACATATATATTGCACATCGTCACGAATATATTACATCATCTCATCCGTCGTGCTTTGTCGAACATATTTACAAAATGTAGGCACGAGTTACGTGCACATATATGCATCTTTTTTACACTATATCATTTCATATCATTTCCGTTGAATGGCAATAGTATTCTAGTCGATCATCTAACATCTCATTATCATCTTAATCATATACCAAGTTATCATATGATACACATAAAATAAAACAAAGAAACATCATAATACATAGTCATCTCATGCATGCATCCTAATCGATCATGTCAAGTAATAATATAAACCAGAATAACTTGTCTCTCATAAGACCTAGTCCTCGCTCTTAGGTATAATGTCATAAAATAAAATAACACCTATGTCTCCATGATCAAGCACAGAGATCCAACGGTCTCCAACTTGTGGCTTGCGAACCTTCTTTTTTCTCTCCATGCTTCAATTTGGAGCCTTTTTTATCTTGATTTGAGGTTACTCGAGTATGGAGCATCGAACTCAGCCCTCAGCGGGCTTCTAATTTTCATTTGGCCTTCTGGGTGCATCAACAGAGGCGCTACATCATGTGGCAGTTGATGTTGAAGAACATAATAATAACCTAGTTAACAATGTAATCAACATTATTTATGCAATAGTAGAGCGTACTTAATTAGGAAACTCTTACCAAGATATTTCGTCGAATGTCATCCGGCTTCAACCTATGCACTAGTGGCCAATTCCAAAATTATACGGAAAGGTATTCCTAGAAACCAGAACACCAGCAACAAGAAAGTGGAGAAGAACATCCTTATCCTCCCAAGTTAGATATGATCCATATGTGTAGTGTGTCGTGTCAATTAATTTCCGTAATTCACTCGAAGAAACAAAATAAGCTGTAAATTATAATTTAACAAATTTAGTATATGGATGAACACCAACTATTTCTAAATATAAATGCAAATTACTTGATAAATATGGTTGAGAAACATCACATGGAGGTAAAACAGGAAACATATCATTGACAACCACCCAAATGTCGATGTTGTCTAGCATATTATCTTCAGGACGAAGATCGGAGGTTATTTTCATACCCTCCTCAAATCCATATGCCTTGCAAAGATCTTCTCGGTTTGGGCACCCAAATTCTGTTTGAAAAACTGAATTAAATACTTTGATAACAAATATGTGACCATGTATAGTCCTCAAGTTAGCGCTCCTCATCTCAATTCTCTCGTGGTCTTCGAAACCGAGCCTCTCGGACACATATCTTCTTGCATGGCAAGGGAGGAACATATCTCTATTCTCGTCAAGCTTCATGCTGAAGAACCTACCGTCTCGCAGGTGAGGCGTGTCGCAGATACCCCGACAGTCGCCGCAATATTCACACTCCCGATATTCATCGTCAGACATTTACTGTTTTAATGTGGTAAATGTGTGTAAACAACAATTCTGACATTATATATATCGAAAGAATTGAACATCTATATATATATAAACATAGCTAGCTAGGCCACTCGGACATTCCGGCAAAACTTAGCACAATTTAGCAAGCAAAAGTGAGAAACTCACTACTGTTTTATGCATTATATTAACACCAACAAAAGGATGATATTTGTAGGTTGGTGAAATATGTATGTGCCCTTTTTCCTCTCCAAAGTTTAAATAAGTTGTTCGAAACCATTGGTTGTCTAATTCAAACCTAATGTGCCTACTTACATGAAATTTACAAATAGGATTTTTTTTCCTTCTTTCTAGTTAGTCCATCAAAAGATCTTCAATAAACATATATATCTTGATTTTCTTATTAACATATGCATCTCAATTTCCATTATTTCAATTTGTTCTAGCTTGAATCGATGACCCTAAAATCTAAATGGCAGCAGCCTTGGGGTGCCTAGAGCGGGAGGGGAGGGGGGTAGCGGCGCCTGGAGGGGGTGGGCTTACCGGAGCGGGATGGGGAGGGCGGCGACCGGCTTACCGGAGCGGGAGAGGGGAAGGGGGCTTACCGCAGGAGGGGAGGGGGGTGGCGGCGACGGCGAGGGAAACGGCGACGACGACGACGACAACGGCGGCGAGGGAGCCGGCGGCGTGGAAGGAGCGCGGAGACGACGAATGTGTCGGGAAAGAGTCGACGTCGAGGGTTCGTCCGCGTCGGCGCGAGAGGAGGAAGAAGATGGAAACCGCGATTTGGACATCACAAATTTCCACCTACCGCCTATATAGGCGGAGCTTTGGTCCCGGGTCGTGGCTCGAACCGGGACTAAAGACCACCTTTAGTCCCGGACCGAGCCACGACCCGGGACTAAAGACCCCCGAGGACTAAAGCTGGTCTTTAGCCCCGGTTCGAGCCATGACCTGGGACTAAAGACCTTGGGCTGGCGGCATTCCAAAGTTTAGTACCACCTCGCTTGTCGAGAGGAACCGTGACTAGTTTATAAGCCCCGCTGTCACAACCGTGTCGAGCTCTTCCCTAAAACAGGCTTATGGGCCTAAACGCACTGTAAATTTAAAAATTAAAAATATATGTGAAATTAAAGACAAAATTCAACCTAAATTCAAAGTGAGCTCACTTTGAATTTAGGTTGAATTTTCTCTCTAAATTATCATATAGTTTCAATTTTTTTCCATTATTTTTGTTTTGTTCTTTGCTTTATTTATTTTGTTTTTTTCTACGTACACCTAAATATTTAGTTTTCAAATTTGAATTCTTTAAAATTTGTGAATAACTTTACTTTCATTTTTTGTTATTAAAGATTTGTTTTCTCTTCTATTTTAGTTCTCTATTAAAGATTTTAACCAAAAAAAAAATTATGAAAATTCTTGTGAGTTGATTTTTTTTGTTTCTTTTTAGTTAATGTTTTACTTGATTCTTTTTAACAAATAAGCACTTTGATAATTTTAGTTGATTATTTTTAATTCATTCATTTTAGTTAATGTTTTTGTTGATTCTTTTTAATTAACTCTTTTTTTGTTTTTTATTAAATATTTTCACAAATTTTCAACAACTTCTAACTTCATTTGATATTTTTCGTGCATTTATTTATTTTTGTGAGCTAGTTGACCCTGAAATTGAAAAGCAGTACAAATAAACTCTGAAAATGTTGAAAGTTGGCATGGTATCATCATTTCACCCACATATTATGTGTTAAAAAGTTGAGAGGGTTACGACAAAAACTGGATGCACTTCGTGTACAAAACGGACAATATCTCTCGAAGTATGAGAGTTTCGAACAACAACTCATTTGTTACAAAGAGTTTTCATTTTTTTTTGAACTTATTTGAACTCCATACTTTTTGTGTGTTCAAAATGCACGATTCAAAGGCACATCACAAATTTTCAACAATTTTTGACTTCATTTGGTATTTTTCATGCATTTTTTTGAGCTAGTTGATCCTGAAATTGAAAAGCACTACAAATGACTCTGAAAATGTTGAAAGTTGCCACGGTATCATCATTTCATCCACATAGCATGTGCTAAAAAGTTGAGAGGGTTACAACAAAAACTGGATGCACTTCGTGTACAAAACGGAGAATCTCTCTCGAATTATCACGGTTTCGAATGAGAACTTATCTGCTACAAAGGGATTTCATTTTTTAAAATTTATTTGAACTCCATACTTTTTGTGTGTTCAAAATGCACCATTCAAAGGCACATTACAAATTTTCAATAATTTCTGACTTCATTTGATATTTTTCGTGCATTTACTTAATTTTGTTTTTCGAGCTACCCTGAAATTAAAAAGCACTACAAATGAACTCTGAAAATGTTGAAAATTGACATGGTATCATCATTTCAACCATATAGCATGTGCTAAAAGGTTGAGAGGGTTACGACAAAAACTGGATGCACTTCATGTCTAAACGGACAATCTCTCTTGAAGTATCAGGGTTTAGAACGAGAACTCATGTGTTACAAATGGATTTCATTTTTTTAACTTATTTGAACTCCATAATTTGTGTGTGTTCAAAACGAACCATTCCAAGGCACATCACAAATTTTCAACAATTTCTGACTTCATTTTGTATTTTCCGTGCATTTACTTTTTTTAAGCTAGTTGACTCTGAAATTGAAAAACAATATAAATAAACTATGAAAATGTAGAAAGTTGGCATAGGTTACCCAAAGGAGACAGTTGGGTACACCTTCTATCTCAAATCCGAGGGCAAAGTGTTTGTTGCTAAAAACGGAGCTTTTCTCGAGAAGGAATTTCTCTCGAGAGAATTGAGTGGGAGGAAGATAGAACTTGACGAGGTTGTCGAACCTCTCATCCCTCTGGATGGTGGCGCAGGGCAAGGGGAAACCTCTGTCGTTGCGACGCCGGTTGAGGAGGAAGTTAATGATGATGATCATGAAACTCCAGTTCAAGTTTCTGTCAACCACGCAGGTCGACGAGACCACGTGCTGCTCCAGAGTGGTACGGTAATCCCGTCTTATCAATCATGTTGTTAGACAACAATGAACCTGCAAATTATGAAGAAGCAATGGTGGGCCCAGATTCCAACAAATGGCTAGAAGCCATGAAGTCCGAGATAGGATCCATGTATGAGAACAAAGTGTGGACTTTGGAGGTACTACCTGAGGGCCGCAAGGCTATTCAGAACAAATGGATCTTTAAGAGGAAGACGAACGCTGACGGCAATGTGACCGTTTATAAAGCTCGACTTGTGGCAAAGGGTTTTTCACAAGTTCAAGGAGTTGACTACGATGAGACATTCTCACCCGTAGCGATGCTTAAGTCCGTCAGAATCATGTTAGCAATAGCTGCATTTTTCGATTATGAAATCTGGCAGATGGATGTCAAAACGGCGTTCCTTAACGGTTTCCTTAAGGAAGAGTTGTATATGATACAACCCGAAGGTTTTGTCGATCCTAAAAATGCTAACAAGGTGTGCAAGCTCCAGCGATCCATTTATGGACTGGTGCAAGCATCTCGGAGTTGGAACAAACGTTTTGATGAGGTGATCAAAGCATTTGGGTTTATACAAGTGGTTGGAGAATCTTGTATTTACAAGAAAGTGAGTGGGAGCTCTGTGGCGTTTCTAATATTATATGTGGATGACATATTGCTGATTGGAAACAACGTAGAGTTTTTGGATGGCGTAAAGGATTACTTGAATAAAAGTTTCTCTATGAAGGACCTAGGAGAAGCTGCTTACATTCTAGGCATTAAGATCTATAGGGATAGATCAAAACGCCTGATAGGACTTTCACAAAGCGCATACCATGATAAAGTTTTGAAGAGGTTCAAAATGGAACATCCAAGAAAGGGTTCTTGCCAGTTTTACAAGGTACGAGATTGAGTAAGACTCAGTGCCCAGCAACTGATGAAGATAGAGAGCATATGCGCTCCGTCCCCTATGCTTCAGCCATAGGTTCTATCATGTATGCAATAAGTATGGCAGGTAGGTTCCAGAGTAATCCAGGAGTGGATCACTGGACGGCGGTCAAGAATATCCTGAAGTACCTGAAAAGGACTAAGGAGATGTTTCTCGTGTATGGAGGTGATGAAGAGCTCGCCGTAAAAGGTTACGTCGATGCAAGCTTTGACACAGATCCGGACGACTCTAAGTCGCAAACCGGATACGTATTTATTCTTAATGGGGGTGCGGTAAGCTGGTGCAGTTCCAAGCAGAGCGTCGTAGCAGATTCTACATGTGAAGCGGAGTGCATGGCTGCCTCGGAGGCAGCTAAGGAGGGTGTCTGGATGAAGCAATTCATGACGGATCTTGGAGTGGTGCCAACTGCACTGAATCCAATAACCTTGTTCTGTGACAACACGGGTGCCATTGCCCTAGCAAAGGAACCACGGTTTCACAAGAAGTCCAGACACATCAAACGACGCTTCAATCTCATCCGCGACTACGTCGAAGGAGAGGACGTAAATATATGCAAAGTGCACACGGATCTGAATGTAGCAGACCCGCTGACTAAACCTCTTCCACGGCCAAAGCATGATCAACACCAGAACTGTATGGGTGTTAGATTTATTATAATGTAATTCGCATGATGATGTGAGGGCTAGATTATTGACTATAGTGCAAGTGGGAGACTGTTGGAATTATGCCCTAGAGGCAATAATAAATATAGTTATTATTATAATTCCTGTATCAAGATAATCGTTTATTATCCATGCTATAATTGTATTGAATGAAGACTCATTTACATGTGTGGATACATAGACAAAACACCGTCCCTAGCAAGCCTCTAGTTGGCTAGCCAGTTGATCAAAGATAGTCAGTGTCTTCTGATTATGAATAAGGTGTTGTTTCTTGATAACTGGATCACGTCATTAGGAGAATCACGTGATGGACTAGACCCAAACTGATAGACATAGCATGTTGATCATGTCATTTTGTTGCTACTGTTTTCTGCGTGTCAAGTATTTATTCCTATGACCATGAGATCATATAACTCACTGACACCGGAGGAATACTTTGTGTGTATCAAACGTCGCAACGTAACTGGGTGACTATAAAGATGCTCTACAGGTATCTCCGAAGGTGTTAGTTGAGTTAGTATGGATCAAGACTGGGATTTGTCACTCCGTGTGACGGAGAGGTATCTCGGGGCCCACTCGGTAATACAACATCACACACAAGCCTTGCAAGCAAAGTAACTTAGTGTAAGTTGCGGGATCTTGTATTACGGAACGAGTAAAGAGACTTGCCGGTAAACGAGATTGAAATAGGTATGCGGATATCGACGATCGAATCTCGGGCAAGTAACATACCGAAGGACAAAGGGAATGACATACGGGATTATATGAATCCTTGGCACTGAGGTTCAAACGATAAGATCTTCATAGAATATGTAGGATCCAATATGGTCATCCAGGTCCCGCTATTGGATATTGACCGAGGAGTCTCTCGGGTCATGTCTACATAGTTCTCGAACCCGCAGGGTCTGCACACTTAAGGTTCGACGTTGTTTTATGCGTATTTGAGTTATATGGTTGGTAACCGAATGTTGTTCGGAGTCCCGGATGAGATCACGGACGTCACGAGGGTTTCTAGAATGGTCCGGAAACGAAGATTGATATATAGGATTACCTCATTTGATTACCGGAAGGTTTTCGGAGTTACCGGGAATGTACCGGGAATGACGAATGGGTTCCGGGAGTTCACCGGGGGGGGGGGGCAACCCACCCCGGGGAAGCCCATAGGCCTTGAGGGTGGCGCACCAGCCCTTAGTGGGCTGGTGGGACAGCCCAAAAGGGGCCTATGCGCAATAGATAGAAAAATCAAAGAGAAAGAAAAAAAGGGAGGTGGGAAGGAAAGGAAGGACTCCCACCCACCAAACCTAGTCCAACTCGGTTTGGGGGGGAGCCTTCCTCCCTTGGCTCGGCCGACCCCCTTGGGTCTCCTTGAGCCCCAAGGCAAGGCCCCCTCCCTCCCACCTATATATACGGAGGTTTTAGGGCTGATTTGAGACGACTTTTCCACGGCAGCCCGACCACATACCTCCACGGTTTTTCCTCTAGATCGCGTTTCTGCGGAGCTCGGGCGGAGCCCTGCTGAGACAAGGTCATCACCAACCTCCGAAGCGCCGTCACGCTGCCGGAGAACTCTTCTACCTCTCCGTCTCTCTTGCTGGATCAAGAAGGCCGAGATCATCGTCGAGCTGTACGTGTGCTGAACGCGGAGGTGCCGTCCGTTCGGTACTAGATCGTGGGACTGATCGCGGGATTGTTCGCGGGGCGGATCTAGGGATGTGAGGACGTTCCACTACATCAACCGCGTTCACTAACGCTTCTGCTGTACGATCTACAAGGGTACGTAGATCACTCATCCCCTCTCGTAGATGGACATCACCATGACAGTGTCCATGGGATCGTCACCCTGACGCGGCAGAGAGGTGGCGGAGGTAGCAGCTCTGTTGAGTGAAATCCATTCGACGGGTAAACATGAATTCCCAAAAAGAAGAGTCCAATCAGATACTTAAGGAAGATAGAAGAGCAAAGATACTTACACTGAGGCGACCGGAACAACGATCCTCATCCGGGGCAAAGCTTTCTGAGGTTTAGACCTGCTGGGTTTAGCCACCTTGGACGGCTGATCCACGGGCTCGGCAGAAGAACCCCTGCTTCTCTTCACACTCCGAGCACTCGGGGCCACGGGTGGAGCTGGCGGAACAGCGGGGTCATGACGGTGCTTGGTTCGGCGTTCTGGTGGTGAGGGTGACGAGCTCTGCTCTTCACGCTCCTCCTCCTCCTCTTCTGTTTCCTCCTCCGCTCCCTACTGTGAGAGACGTACACGGCACTACCCGCGCTACCCTCCATGCTGCCTTCTTCTTCCTCGACCGGATCCCCACCTGAGACTGCAGAATGCCAGTTCGTCCACTCCTGCACAAAACACAGTCGGCAGCGTCAGTCGGCGAGACAAGAAAAGCAATAAAACTGAGAAGGTTAAAAGCACCCGACAACATGTACTCACCTCATTCTGAGGAGGATTTTGGGCGCGGAAGGCCTTCACCCGCCGAGCTCCCACGGGGTTATCACATGTGCCCGTGATGCTGCGGACCCACGCACCCACGGTCTCCTCGCTCACGTCTTCAGGATGGGACCGAGTGGTATCCAAAGGCCCCGTGTAATGCCACATTGCGTGGTCTCGGGCCTGGAGCGGCTGGATGCGTCGACCCAGAAAAGTCTCCTACAGGTCCATGCCGGTGACTCCGTTCCGGACGACGGTTATCAGCGCGTCGATCAAAGGCTGGATCTGGGCTTTTTCTCCCTTAGAGAGCGCTAGCTTCCTGGGAGGGCCTGGACGGTCTAAACTAAAGGGTGGTAACCCACTCGGAGCATTCGGGCAGGCAATGTCCTGGCAATAGAACCAGGACGATTGCCACTTCCTAACCGACTCGGATAGCTGAAGGAAGGGATAACTATTTTTTTTTCTTCTGAAATCCTAAACCCCCGCAGAGCTAGAGGATGTATGTCTTATCATCAGACTGGCTAAGTTTCTTAACCGTTTGAGATCTAGCAGAGAAAACATATTTGAAGAGCCCCCAGTGGGGAGGACATCCTATGAAACACTCGCAGAGGGTGATGAATGCGGAAAGATGAGCTATCGCATTCGGCGGATAGTGATGGAGCTGCGCCCGGAAGTAGTTCATAATACCTCGGAAGAAAGGATGGGGAGGCGGGGAGAAACCTCTGGCCATGTGGCTGAGCAGCAGGACGCGCTCCCCGTCCCTCGGCGCCGAGATCGTGCAAAAACTTGGTTTTCTTCTTTGCCTAAAAATAGTATCGATTCTTGGAATAAGTGCAAAGATGCTTACATATCCAAGTATTTTCCGCCGGCTAAGATTATCTCTCTCCATAACGATATCATGAATTTCAAGAAACTTGATCATGAACACGTTGCACAATCTTGGGAGGATGAAGTTAATGATTAGAAATTGTCCTGCTCATGGCTTGAGTTTGTGGATGATTATACAAATATTTTACGCTGGTTTGAATTTTGCTTCTTGAAATATCTTGGACTCCGCCTCAGGTGGAATGTTCATGGAAATCACGTGAGGAGAAGCTACAAAACTCCTAGACAATATCATGAACAACTACTCTTAGTGCCACATTGAAAGGTCACCTGCTAGCAAAAAGGTACACGCTATAGAAGAAATTAACTCGCTTAGTGCTAAGATGGACGAGTTGATGAATTTGGTTGCTAGTAGAAATACTCCTTTAGATCCTAATGACATGCCACTATCTTCCTTGATTGAGAGTAGCAACTCTAGTTTGGACGTTAATTTTGTTGGTAGGAACAATTTTGGCAACAACAATGCTTTTAGAGGAAACTATGTTCCTAGGCCTTTTCCTAGTAACTCATCTAACAATTATGGCAATTCCTACAAAAACACTTATGGAAATCACAACAAATTGCCCTCTGATTTAGAGAGTAATATCAAAGAGTTCATCAACTCTCAAAAGATTTTCAATGCGTCCATAGAGGAAAAACTACTAAAAATAGACGATTTGGCTAAGAGCATTGATAGGATGTCTTATGATATTGATGCTTTGAAAGTTAGATGTGCTCCTCCCAAGGTTAACTTGGATAAAACTCTAAAAGCTAAGCGTGTCTCCATGAATGAGAGCAAAGAAAGAACCGCCCAAATTCGCGCTAAGCATGAATGGTTTAAAAGGGTGCGTTCTAGTGATGCAAATCATGAAGATCTGAAAGTGCTTGGTGTGACTCCTCTTGAATCTTTGTTTTCGCGTGACAAACCTATTGATGAAGGGGCTGGATATGAATCCACTTTGGTTGAAAAACGCTCCAATGATTCAGAGTCCACCTATCTTGATGATAAACGTGTGGAGAGTGGAGTAGAAGAAATCAAAATATTGGGTAGTAATGGAACTCCCACTTTGGATTTCAAGGAATTCAATTATGATAGTTGCTCCTTGTTTGAATGCATTTCCTTGATGCAATCCATTGCAAACTCTCCACATGCTTATAGCCAAAGGAAAGCCTTTACAGCACATATCGTAGATGCTATGATGAAATCTCTTGAAGAGAAACTCGAATTAGAAGTCTCTATACCTAGAAAACTTCAAGATGAGTGGGAACCTACTATCAAAATCAAAATAAAAAACTATGAATGCAATGCTTTGTATGATTTGGGTGCTAGTGTTTCCGCGATTCCAAAGTCTTTATGTGATATTCTTGGTTTTCATGAGATTGAAGAGTGTTCTCTTAATTTGCATCTTGCGGATTCTACTGTCAAGAAACCCATGGGAAGGATCGATGATGTTCTTATTGTTGCAAATAAGAACTATGTACCCGTGGATTTCATTGTACTTGACATAGATTGCAATCCTTTATGTCCCATTATTCTTGGTAGACCTTTCCTAAGGACTATTGGTGCTATCATCGATATGAAGGAAGGGAATATTAGATTTCAATTTCCTCTAAAGAAGGGCATGGAGCATTTTCCTAGAAAGAAAATAAGATTGCCTTATGAATCTATGATGAGGGCTACTTATGGTTTGAGCACCAAAGATGACTATACGTGATTCCATCACCTTATGCCTAGCTAAGGGCGTTAAACAATAGCGCTTGTTGGGAGGCAACCCAACGAATCTATCATTTTTCTTTTTGTTTTGTATTTTCCACATTTTCATAATTCTGTTATGATTATGTTTTTTGTTTCTTTTGCGTTTGTGCCAAGTAAAACCGTTATGATTAGTCTTGGGGATGATCGTTTGGTCATGCTGGAAAAGACAGAAACTTTCTGCTCACGAAAAGAATTTTCTTTTTTTTCTGTGAGAGCTTTTGAGTTGATTCTTTTTTCTGCTGATTGCTACCCAAATTATTCATACCTTCATAATTTGTCAGAAGTTTTGATGTAACAGAAGTATACGAAGTATACAGATTGCTACAGACTGGTCTGCTGTTAACAGATTCTGTTTTTGTTGAGTTGGTTGCTTATTTTGATGAAACTATGGATAGTATCGGGGGGTATTAGCCATGGAAGCTTGAAAATACAGTAACCCAACATCAACATAAGTAGAATTTAAGTTTGCTACAGTACCTAAGGAAGTGGTGATTTGCTTTCTTATACTAATGATATCACGAGTTTCTGTTTAAGTTTCGTGTTGTGAAGTTTCAAGTTTTGGGTGAAGATCTTATGGACAAAGAGATAAAGAGTGGCAAGAGCTCGAGCTTGGGGATTCCCAAGGCACCCCAAGTTGATTCAAGGATGCCGAAAAAGCCTAAGCTTGGGGATGCCCCGGGAAGGCATCCCCTCTTTCGTCTTCAATCCATCGGTAACGTTACTTGGGGCTATATTTTTATACCACATGTTATGTGTTTTGCTTGGAGCGTCTTGTATCGTAGGATTCTTTTATTTTTGTTGTGTCACAATCTTCCTTGCTGCACACCTAGAGAGAGAGACATGCACTCACCGTGATTTTGTCGAGCTTCACTTATATCCATTGGTTAGACAATTCAGCTCACATGTGTTTCGCTTATATCTTTTGAGCTAGTTGATTTTTCTCTATGTGTTTCACTTCTATCTTTTAGAGCACGGAAGCGCATGGCGTGGTAGTTGATCTATGCTATGAAAGTAGTCTCAAAAGGGGTAGTTATCCAAAGGGATATGAAAACTTCCACCTTCATGTGCATTGAGTAGTTAGAGAAGTTTGATTCATCTCAATTAGTTTTGAGTTGTGGTTGTGGTAATATTGAAGTTATACTAGTAAGGTGTTGTGGTTCTAGAAATACTTGTGTTGAAGTTAGTGATTCTCGTAGCATGCATGTATGGTGAACCGCTATGTGATGAAGTCTGAGCATGATTAGTTTATTGATTATCATCCTTTGTGTGGCGGTCAGGGTCGCGCGATGGTTTATACCTACCAACCCTTCCCCTAGGAGTATGCTTTGAATGCTTTGTTTCGATTACTACTAAAACTTTTGCAACAAGTATATGAGTTCTTCATGACTAATGTTGAGTCCATGGTTTAGATGCACTTTCACCTTCCACCATCACTATCTTCTTTAGTGCCGTGCAACTTTCGCCGGTGCATAAAACCCACCATTAGCCTCCCTCAAAACAGCCACCATACCTACCTACTGTGGCTTTTTCAAAGCCATTCCGAGATATATTGCCATGCAACTACCACCATGACATGTGCCACCACTTCTACATTGCCATTGCATGATCATAAAATAGCTAGCATGATGTTTCCATTGATGTCTATGTCATGCTAGATCATTGTCACGGTACACTACCGATCGAAGGCATTCCATATAGAGTCATCATTGCTCTAAGTTTTGAGTTGTAAGTGGGATGATCATCATTGATGGAGCATTGTACCATGTGAGGAAATAAAAGAGGCCAGAGAAGCGCATTTACAAAAAGAGGCCAAAGATGCCCACAAAAATAAAAAATAAAAAATATTAAAAAAGAGAGGCCAAAGAGCCCACCCAAAAAAAATGAGAGAAAAAGAGAGAAGGGACAGTGCTATTATCTTTCCACACTTGTGCTTATTAAGCACCATGATCTTCATGATTGAGAGTCTCTTGTTTTGTCACCACCATATAGCTAGTGGGAAATTTTCATTATATAACTTGGCTTGTATATTCCAATGATGGGCTTCCTCAAAATTGCCTTAGGTCTTCGTGAGCAAGCAAGTTGGATGCACACCCACTAGTTTTCTTTAAGAGCTTTCACATACTCTTAGCTCTAGTGCATCATTCGTATAGCAATCCCTACTCATTCACATTGATATCTATTGATGAGCATCTCCATAGCTCATTGATATGCCTAGTCAATGTGACCATCTTCTCCTTCTTTGCCTTGCAACCTCCACCACACTCCATTCCACTTATAGTGCTAAAACCATGGCTCACGCTCATGTATTGCGTGAGGGTTGAAAAAGTTTGAGAAAGTAAAGGTGTGAAAACAATTACTTGGCCAATACCGAGGTTGTGCATGATTTAAATTCGTTGTGCAAGGATGATAGAGCATAGCCAGACTATATGATTTTGTAGGGATAACTTTCTTTTGGCCTTGTTATTTTGAAAGTTCATGATTAGCTTGCTAGTTTGCTTGAAGTATTATTGTCTCCACGTCAATAGCAAACTATTGTTTTGAATTTAACGGATCTGAATATTCATGTCACATAAGAGGAGTTACAAAGGACATCTATGCTAGGTAGCATGAAACCATCAAAAATTCATTCTTTATCACTTCCCTACTCGAGGACGAGCAAGAGTTAAGCTTGGGGATACTTGATACGTCTCAAACGTATCTATAATTTTTGATGGTTTCATGTTGTTATCTTGTCAACTTTGGATGTTTTATATACCTTTTATATCTTTTTTGGGACTAACTTATTAATTCAGTGCCAAGTGACAGTTCCTATTTTTTTCTGTGTTTTTGACTCTTTTCATATCTGATTTTGGAACGGAGTCCAAACGGAATAAAATCCACGAAATGAATTTTTCCAGAACAGAAGAAGATCGGGGGACTTGAGGGCCAAGGCAAGAGGCCCACATGGAGCCCACAAGCCCTGTGATCGCGGCCAGGGGGCCCGCGGCCACCAGGCTTGTGGCCTCCCTGGAGCTCCCCTGCCCTAGCTCTTTGGCCTATATATTCCCTAAAATCCCAGAAAAAATAAGGGCGTCCACGAAACCACTTTTCCGCAGCCGCAAGCTTCCGTTTCCGCGATATCTCATCTGGAGACCCTTCCCGGTGCCCTGCCGGAGGGGACTTTGGAGCTGGAGGGCTTCTATATCAACATCATTGACTCTCCAATGACTCGTGAGTAGTCTACTTCAGACCTACGGGTCCGTAGTTAGTAGCTAGATGGCTTCTTCTCTCTCTTGGATCTTCAATACAAAGTTCTCCATGATCTTCATGGAGATCTATCCGATGTAATCCTCCTTGGCGGTGTGTTTGTCGAGATCCAATGAATTGTGAATTTGTGATCAGATTATCTATGAATTATATTTGAGTCTTTGCTGATTTCTTATATGCATGATTTGATATCCTTGTATGTCTCTCCGATTCTTTGGTTTTGTTTGGCCAACTAGATCTATGATTTGATAGCAAGGCACACATCGTGTTGTTTCCATCAAGGGTAACAAGATGGGCTTTCATCATAGATTTGAGATTGTCCATCTACATCATGTCATCTTGCTTAAGGCGTTACTATGTTCTTATGAACTCAATACACTAGATGCATGCTGGATATCAGTCGACGTGTGGAGTAATAGTAGTAGATGCAGAAAGTATCGGTCTACTTGTTTTGGACGTGATGCCTATATGTATGATCATTGCCATAGATAACGTCATGACTATGCGCGGTTCTATCAATTGCTCGACAGTAATTTGTTCACCCACCGTCTACTTGCTTTCATGAGAGAAGCCACTAGTGAAAACTACGGCCCCCGGGTCTACTCACAACTATCGTCTCCAGTTTTACTTTGCTTTGTTTACTTTTTCCTTTCAGTTCTCACTTTGCAAACAATCTATAAGGGATTGACAACCCCTTCCTAGCGTTGGGTGCAAGCTCTTTGTGTTTGTGCAGGTACTTCTGACTTGACGCGATCCTCCTACTGGATTGATACCTTGGTCCTCAAACTGAGGGAAATACTTACCGCCGCTGTGCTACATCACCCTTTCCTCTTTAAGGGAACACCAACGCAAGGCTCCAAGGCCGCGGGGAAATCCTTTGCATATTTGCCAAGGAAATCCCTATAGACGTAGCCAGCAGCAGCTAACAAATATATTGATCCTCGTTTTAGATCATCTTGTATTACAGTAATAGTTCCCTCAATACTCGCAAATATATGGATGCTTATTTTAGATCTTCCAAGTATAAACACACATAAAGTTCCCATATGTTCACTAATGTGTTAAGTCTTGATTAACTAGTATTTCCAAATAATTAGAGCCCGCATAATACGTGCACACAAATATGTGGATCTTCATGTCCTCGCATTAATACTTCTACTAATTGTGCACACACATATGTGGGTGTTCATTTTGGATCTCCTCTCGTTAATACTTCTTATTTGCATTGGTGTGTTGAAGATATCCTTTTGCATAACTGACTTTCTATCTCTGTGCAACATTTAGAATCGATTATAGTGACCCTTAACATTTCAGTGGTTGCACAAAGTTTTCTCTCTTTTTTTGCAACTTTCAAGTTGTACATCTCTACAACCAAACTTACAAATAATTCGTCAAGGTGCAAACATTTAGTTTCAAACTTCAAATGTCAATAATAAAAACAAGAGGGAATTAAACATTTCCTAAAATGCGTGTGATTGGTTGCTCTTAGCTAAAAAACTAAGAGTTGCTAATGTGGCTCAAATAAATATTTGGCAATTATAAGAACTCCAATTATCATTTGGGGATTATTTATAAACCCAACAGTCGAGCCACATAAATATGACTAACCATGTGTGAATTGTTTTGTGATGGAAATAAAATTATGCAAGACCCAAATATTGGAAACCTTAAAGTCATCTAAAGTTTAAACGGAACTACAAGGGAAATTGGGAACTAAAATAAATCTCTCAAAATAAGCTGACAAACCAAATATTTTAAATGGGCACCAAAATACAAATACCACAAAGCTCGAATAGGAAAATAAGCCTGATTTGGAAAAAGAGAATAAATCAAGTGAGAATGTATGCACAGGGGTTAATACTTATTATGGCAGGAAATTTCTTTCCATAAATCATAAATAAAGGTTTTGAACTTCTGGTAATATCCCAAAATAAAATTGGAGCAAGTTTGGTGTTGAAACTAATTTGAAATTTATACAGAAATGTAAAGAGAAAAAGAAAAAAGAAATAAAAAGAAAATGACCAGGTCCAACCATTCAAGCGAGCTAGCCCAGCAGGCCCAACCAATAGCTGCAGGCAGCCGAGCATCCCAGCCGCCAAAGTGGTACATGTCGTTTTATCCAAGGCGTTGGATCAACATCAAACGGCTAATGTGCGACCCGCATACCTCTTTCTTCTCTCCCCCTTTCACTACTAGGTGGGACCGCCCACGTCTTTGTCAACCTCTAGCCAAGATCATCACGCCCACGATCGCATCACGACCCAAGCGCATGTTGCCCGTTCCAATCGCCCCAGTGCACGCCCAGCCTCGTGGCCATGCCCTATAAGATCCCGCCCCGGCCTCATCTACTCACCCCACTCCACGTCCGACATTGCCGCCAGGTTGATCCGGCACAGAGTTGATTAGTTTATAATAGGTCCACATTTACAGTTAATTGTATGGCCCATTTCCAAAGCCGCAACCCATTTGAGGCACCAAACAGTGTTGTGTGCTCTAAATTCCCACCATAGTTAGTAATGTAGTGACATATTATCCTCATGAAACTTTGATAACCATTTTTCATGTACATATTTAGGCAAGTAATTTTCCTTTATAAGGGTATTTATTTTGTGCATCATATTACCCACTAAAAAGAGATGTGAATATTTGGTAGTGAAAATATCCGTGAAAAGCCCATACTTGTAGGTTCTGGGGTAAACAGTGTCCCTTTAAATTTTTCTAAAATAAATTAAGACCGTCCGCATCCATGAAATTTTATTATAGTAAGAACTTTAATAGCCAAACTAAGAAATCTTTTTTCTAGATGGCAAACAAAGAAAACCTTCACATCGTGTTTTATTTGACACATCATAGAGGCAAGTTCATCCGTAGCACCGAAAAAATATTGCCAAAGTGGGTACCTATTTAATTATTTGGATAATAATACTTCACATTTACTAACCTGATTTATTTTTAATAAATGAACCACGTCCATGCAGAAAATACACTAATTAAGTAGTACTACAATTGTAAGGGATTCTTTGTTGACCATGTCATACCAGCGGACGGGGAATATCATCAGGATTTCCTTATCGATTTTGGTGGATAGATATTAGCGAGTTATGGATCGCAAGAGATGTTATATATTGTATATATGCATGATCATGTACTATATGTAGTAGCGTCGAGTTGTTCGACCAAGCACAGAGAAAGAGAGGTCACTTCTCTCTATATATGTTCATCGCGATATTGTGTAATTAATGGTTCCTTCAATTGCTTACTAGCTAGCGTCGAGTTCTCTCTGTATGTAGTAGGTATCGTCGACCAAGCACGAAGAAAGAGAGGTCAAGTCTCTCTATATGTAGTAGCTAGCTAACACAATTTAAAACCCCTAATAAAACGCTCGAAAACCCCTAACCCCCCACCTCCTTCAAAAAACACAAAAAAAAAACCAGCGCCTGCGAGCTGCTGACGCGGGGCTGCCTTTTGGTCTCGGTTGGTGTTACCAACCGGGACTAAACGTCCTCATGCCTGGGCGCCCTGCAACGGCCACGTGGAACAGCTTTGGCCCGGTTCTTAAGCCAACCGGAACTAAAGGTTTGGGCCTTTAGTCCCGATTGTTTTCTCTCGGTTGAAGAACCGGGACTAAAGCCCTTCTGGAACCGGGACTGATGGCTTTTTTCCTACTAGTGCCAAAGAGGAGCTGTACGATACCTCTTTTCTAGACAGCTTTGTAATCAACTTTCTTGCATACACATATATCATAAGCGAACGTGGAAGTTAAATTATTGACACAGTAACATTATTTTCAATCCAAGTGAAGGCAAACAGATGTTACAACAACACAATTTCATGTAGAAAAAATAAAAAATGGATCATTAAACCTATATGATGCTAGCAAGATAAAAGTTGAGTTTGACCAACATGCCCACCGCAATGTTTTCATCTAATAGCTTTTTCACCTCCATACCAAGAAGGCCCAACCAACAGTCGATGAAAGGTTTGTCAACTTTCTCCACACAGGCGGGCAGCTCAGAAGATAGCAACCCATCATCGGCTCTGCCCGTGCGACCGTGGTACTCATTTATCATTGTGTCACATATGCTGAGGATGCTCACCATGCGGTTGTAATCGACCACGCAGAAACTGAGGGAACGCATTGTAGACGTGCCATTTTTGGTGTCGTGCATCATTTGTTTGACATTGTCATTGGCCGTGGCAACTTGTCCCTTGAGTATATCAATGGCGACGTGTACCAGGCTATGGACATCTTTAGCCTCGGCGCTCCGATTGTCCAACTTGAGGCTCAACACACAAAACTCCTGTGTGATTGGGTTGGGGTCGTATATTTGGCTTTTCGTTGACGCATTCTTGCACGCTTCCACCATGAAGTTGGTCGCCTTGGGGTTTCCACCACCAGAGGCAGTAGATTCAGTTGCGATGGTAGTGGAAAGGAGCATGATAGTGATGGCAGAGAAGAGGATGGAGGTCACCGACATTGTTGCCGTTGCTATAAGCCTAGTTGGAAGTCTTGAAATGTGTCGAAGTTGGCGAAGGTGGAGATAAATGGATATAGAACGATGAGTAGGGAAGAGATGGATTGATAAAGTGATGTGCGAGGGTTGAGATTTTTATATAGAAATAAGTGGAGGTTCAGAAATGCAGTGTGTTGCTTAGCCATAGATATACGAATTAATAGTGCTAGCTATAAAAATATATTGATCCTCGTTTTAGATCATCTTGCATTACAGTATTAGTTCCCTCAATATTCGCAAATATATGGATGCTTATTTTAGATCTTCCCCGTATAAACACACATAAAGTTCCCATGTGTTCATTAATGCGTTAAGTCTTGATTAAGTAGTATTGCCAAATAATTAGAGCCCGCATAATACGTGGACACAAATAGGTGGATCTTCATGTCCTCGCATTAATACTTCTACTAATTGTGCACACAGATATGTGGGTGTTCATTTTGGATCTCCTCTCATTAATACTTCTTATTTGCATTTGTGTGTTGAAGATATCCTTTTGCATAACTGACTTTCTATCTCTGTGCAACATTTAGAATCGATTATAGTGACCCTTAACATTTCAGTGATTGCACAAAGTTTTCTCTTTTTTTTGCAACTTTCAAGTTGTACATCTCTACAGCCAAACTTACAAATAATTCGTCAAGGTGCAAACATTTAGTTTCAAACTTTAAATGTCAATAATAAAAACTAGAGGGAATTAAAAAATTCCTAAAATGCGTGTGATTGGTTCCTCTTAGCTAAAAAAACTAGGAGTTGTGAATGTGGCTCAAATAAATATTTGGCAATTATAAGAACTCCAATTGTCATTTGGGGATTATTTATAAAACCCAACAGTTGAGCCACATACATATGACTAACCATGTGTGAATTGTTTTGTGATGGAAATAAAATTATGCAAGACCCAAATATTGGAAACCTTAAAGTCATCTAAAGTTTAAACGGAACTAGAAGGGAAATTGGGAACTAAAATAAATCTCTCAAATTAAGCTGACAAACCAAATATTTTAAATGGGCACCAAAATACAAATACCACAAAACTCGAATAGGAAAATAAGCCTGATTTGGAAAATGAGAAAAAATCAAGTGAGAATGTATACAGAGGGCTTAATACTTATTATGGCAGGAAATTTATTTCCATAAATCATAAATAAAGGTTTTGAACTTCTGGTAATATCCCAAAATAAAATTGGAGCAAGTTTGGTGTTGAAACTAATTTGAAATTTATACAGAAATGTAAAGAGAAAAAGAAAAAGGAAATAAAAAGAAAATGACCAGGTCCAACCAATCAAGCGAGCTAGCCCAGCAGGCCCAACCAATAGCTGCAGGCAGCCGAGCATCCCAGCCGCCAAAGTGGTACATGTCGTTTTATCTAAGGCGTCGGATCAACATCAAACCGCTAATGTGCGACCCGCATACCTCTTTCTTCTCTCTCCCTTTCACTACTAGGTGGGACCGCCCACGTCTTTGTCAACCTCTAGCCAAGATCATCACGCCCACGATCGCATCACGACCCAAGCGCATGTTGCCCGTTCCAATCGCCCCAGTGCACGCCCAGCCTCGTGGCCATGCCCTATAAGATCTCGCCCCGGCCTCATCTATTCACCCCACTCCACGTCCGACATTGCCGCCGGGTTGATCCGGCACAGAGTTGATTAGTTTATAATAGGTCCACATTTACAGTTAATTGTATGGCCCATTTCCAAAGCCGCAACCCATTTGAGGCACTAAACAGTGTAGTGTGCTCTAAATTCCCACCATAGTTAGTAATGTAGTGACATATTATCCTCATGAAACTTTGATAACCATTTTGCATGTACATATTTAGGAAAATAATTTTCCTTTATAAGGGTATTTATTTTGTGCATCATATTACCCACTAAAAAGAGGTGTGAATATTTAGAAGTGAAAATATCCATAAAAAGCCCATACTTGTAGGTTCTGGGGTAAACAGTGTCCCTTTAAATTTTTCTAAAATAAATTAAGACCGTCCGCATTCATGATGGCAAACAAAGAAAACCTTCACATCGTGTTTTATTTGACACATCATAGAGGCAAGTTCATCCGTAGCACCCAAAAAATATTGCCAAAGTGGGTACCTATTTAATTATTTGGATAATAATACTTCACATTTACTAACCTGATTTATTTTTAATAAATAAACCACGTCCATGCAGAAAATACACTAATTAAGTAGTACTACAATTGTAAGGGATTTTTTGTTGACCATGTCATACCAGCGGACGGGGAATATCATCAGGATTTCCTTATCGATTTTGGTGGATAGATATTAGATAGTTCTGGATCGCAAGAGATGTTATATATTGTATATATGCATGATCGTGTACTATATGTAGTAGCGTCGAGTTGTTCGACCAAGCACGGATCAAGAGATGTCACTTTTCTCTATATATGTTCATGACGATATTGTGTAATTAATGGTTCCTTCAATTGCTTACTAGCTAGCGTCGAGTTCTCTCTGTATGTAGTAGCTACTGTCGACCAAGCACGAAGAAAGCGAGGTCACTTCTCTCTATATGTAGTAGCTAGCTAAAACAATATGAAACTCCTAATAAAACGCTCGAAAAACTCTACCCCCCCCTTTCAAAAAACACAAAAAAACCAGCGCCTGCAAGTTGCTGACGCGGGGCTGCCTTTTGATCTCGGTTGGTGTTACCAACCAGGACTAAATTTATTCCTGCCTGGGCGCCCTGCAACGGCCACGTGGAACACCTTTGGGTTCTGTTCGTAAGCCAACCGAAACTAAAGCTTTGGGCCTTTAGTCCCGATGGTTCTCTCGGTTGGAGAACCGGGACTGATGGCCCTTTTCCTACTAGTGGCATGGAGTAGCTGTGCGATAGTTGTTTTCTAGACAGCTTTCTAATCAACTTTCTTGCATACACATATATCAGAAGCAAACGTGAAAGTAAAATTATTGACACATAACATTATTTTCAATCCAAGTGAAGGTAAACAGATGTTACAATAACACAATTTCATGTAGAAAAACAAAAAATGGATCATTAAACCTGTATGATGGTAGCAAGGAAAAAGTTGAGATTGACCAACATGCCCACCGCAAAGTTTTCATCTAATAGCTTTTTCGCCTCCATACCAAGAAGGCCCAACCAACAGTCAATGAAAGGTTTGTCAACTTTCTCCACACAGGCGGGCAGCTCAGAAGATAGCAACCCATCATCGGCTCTGCCCTTGCGATCGTGGTACTCATTTATCATTGTGTCACATATGTTGAGGATGCTCACCATGCGGTTGTAGTCCACCACGTAGAAACTGAGGGAACGCATTGTAGACGTGCCATTCTTGGTGTCGTGAAGCATTTGTTTGACATTGTCATTGGCCGTGGCAACTCGTCCCTTGAGTATATCAATGGCGACGTGTACCAGGCTATGTACATCTTTAGCCTCGGTGCTCCGATTGTCCTACTTGAGGGTCGACATGCAAAACTCCTGTGTTCTTGGTTTTAAGAACCTTCCAGAGATACCCAGCCAGTTTTTATTGGTTTTGGGAACATAGAAGAAGGTTCCTAAACTGGGGTTTTTGTTACTTTTTTTTTCTTTTTCTGTTGCGTTTCTTTTTTCTTTTTGTTTTTCTTTTTGTTCTTAGCTTTTTCGTTTTTTGTTTGAAAATTTCAAATATTTATTGAAAGTGTAAAAATATATTTCTCATCTTAATTTTTCAGAATTTTAAAAAATATTCATGCTAGAAAAAATCTTGTTCAACATATTTTAAAACTTAAGAACGATTTATGAAACTTGGACATCTTTGGAAACTACAGCAAAATTCAAAACATGAATATTTTTGCAATTTGCAAACAATTTTTTAAAATCAGGAACATTTTTTTAACGCCAGGAGCTTTTTAGAAATTTATAAAAAAATTGGAACAAAAGCAATCGCAACATTTTTGAAAAAATCAAGCACATTTTTTGAATCTATGAACAATTTATGAAAATGACAATTTTTTCAAATTTGGAACATTTTTTAAAAATCAAGAACAATTTTGGAACATGAACTTTTATTTTAAAAAGTAACCTTGAAAATAAAAAGGAAAAAATAAGAAAAAAACAGAAAATGACAAAAAGAAAATAAAACGGGAACATTTTTAACTCGAAATAATGTAACTCTATAATTTCATAATTTGGCCCTTCGATGTGTATGATGTATTAATTTACTCTGTAATTTTGATATGTAATATTTGTTTAACATGTATGTTATTTACATAGCTTGTCCCTTTCAATATCTTTACTAGAAATGGTGCATCCAACCACCGGTCCTACATATGACCCGTCGAGCCCGTTGGACCATCTAATGAGCAACTGGACCGAATCTGAAGCTGAGAAAAGAGATAAATATGATCATGAAAGGCCAGTACTGGGCATCGGCGCGCCGGCGCAAACGAGCGCACCGTTAGATCTATCTATGCAGCAATTGTTTCCTCGATGCAACATATTTTGTTCAGATGCAGCAATTTTTGTCAACGGTTGCAACAAAAATATAGTTGTAGCAAAAAAAAATCTACGTGATCGTAGCAAAAAAACGAAGCTGATGATGCGTAGTAGCAAAACAAAATAAGGGTCATAGCAAAACAATCCGGTGAACTCGGGTTACAACTCTGATGAACGTGTATGCAACTTTTTTAGTGAATAGTTGCAGCAAAAAAATATACCGGTTGTAGCTAAAAAATAACACGGTTGTAGCAAAAAAATCTAACGAACTCGAGTTGCAACGAAACGTGGATGTAGATTTTTTTTAATGAACAAATCGTAACAAAAATAGAAAACGCTTGTAGCAAATTTTACAACTGTTGTAGCAAATCTGGACAAAAATTATTGCATACATTGGCAAGCCACAGCCCGCGGGTCACGCGCGACTGGCCGAAGCATTCGGTCGGCGCCCCATTACGAAACGTTTCCCAATATGAAAAGGGTAGTGGTCATGGCACAATAATGCACTTAACACGGTCGAAAACAAGAAAACAGGTCCACAACTTCAAGTTAAATAAGACGCCAAAAACAAAAAAAAAACAGGTTCACAACTTCAACTTAAATAAGACAGCCAAAAAAAAGGTTCATATATTTTTTTTTCTCCCATGATAATACGTGTTTTATTCATGTCATAAAGGTCAAAGTACATGCCACGTCAAGGCCGACATGAAAAAACTATAAAGATAGCATAACATCTTTGAGCTTCGCACCGACGTTCATTGGCTGCCTCCCGCACCACCAAAACAACCATTGAACAAAAAAATGATGGATCACCTCCTCATCCAAACTCGACGCGTCTCCATCGCTGATATGCAGCTTTGCAGACCTTCTTGGTGACTCACTAAAAATGGATCCCTAGCCATTGAACGGACCAGACAGGGGCAACCCATCGGACACATCATCGAACTCCATATCTGACACCCCACCATGACTAAGACGTCGAAGAAAAAAAGCATACTTGTCATCCATGAACCACGAACACAACACGCGTTTCATCTTTTAGATGTCGATGCAAACTACAATATGCACCCACTCCTGAACTACCTTCCAAGCTATGCGCCGACGCAGGAGCAAACGCCATGGCAACAGCGAAGCCGGAGGAGACAGGTCCATTGCGAGGATGCCGCCGTCCCGACGCCATCAATTTTTGAACTGGCTTCCAAATCCATTTTCAACCATAGGACTGATGGTCTCGTCAAGAAAGGATCCAAAGAATCATTATTCAGCGACGCCATCGTCGTCGCCGAAGTCAAGATGAGAACAACCTAAAAACCTAGACTACAAAAGACTAAAAAGGATCCACATGCGTGGATCCAACGGCTCCCCTCACCACAGACGACCGATGTCGTCAACGGAGGGGAGCCGTCGTAGGACGGCAGTGAAAGATTGGCTTCTGTGGCGGCGTCTAGGGTTCCAGCCGTCTGGGACGGGAGCAAAATGATCTCGTTACCAGGGTAGAAATTAACACGTACGTGGGATGAATACGGCCTAGGCAAACAGGTCCACAACTTAAGCCAACGAATTAGTTGGATGCAATAGAAACACATTTTAAATAGGGTGTACCATTGCACATCTAAATGACTAAACAAAATATGAAAGAAAAAAAAATATACGCATGAACCTCTACATAAGATCAATGATATAGGATTTAGATATGTAAATATTTATCTTACATCTAGATGTGTTTTAGCAAAACCGTTTCAAATACTAGCCAAAACCCACAACGACATAGTAATCTAAAAAAACTTAGAGGCCTATAAGATTGGCTTCTCCACTCCTCTGCTTACTCATCGAAAGAACGCACTGCCGGCTAGCAAGGCAAGGAACAAAGCGGCGGCGGCACAATTAACCACCCTATCCTGCCGCTTGTACACTTGCTCGCGTTCTAATCGTCTCTGCGCCGATGCTTCAAGGTGTTCCCGCATGCATCTGTCTCCAGTCAAGAGCTTCCTTCTTGGCTGCCCTTATAAGGTACGCCATGCCGTCTGTGCTGCCCGGGGTTGAGTGTACATGGATCCGTGTAGGACTTCCTGGCGGCGGCGGAGCTGCAGCTGAAAAGTCGAGCATCCCCCACCGCCGGCGCTCCGGACGAGGAAGCGCTGCTCCTCCTCGAGCGCTCGCGGAAAATATCTGGTGACGGAGGAGGACAGGAGGCGCGGAAGACGCTGACGGAGCACCGCGGCGGAGCGGATCGCCGACGCCATCTCTCTAGACGGCGATGGGGTGACTTTGTTTCCACCTTCCTCCTCTAGCTGGGAGGCGCAAGGCGAAGGTCGGAGGACTGGAAGTGGACTCCCCTCCTCGGATTCGTAACTGAGCCGGAATCAGACTACAGCCACCACCATCTATATGTACACGGGCGGCGTTCTCCCAGGGAACGAGACAGCTAGCTAATAAGCAGCGTCCATGGCGACGGCGAGGAGGCGCAAGGCGAAGGCCGCCAGGGCCGCGGCCGCGGAAGCCATGAAGAAAGACAGGAAGAACGCCTACGATGCCATGGTCACAGCGGATAAGGAGTCCCGGCAAGCCGAAGCGGAGGCCAAGGAGGCCACCACGACGGCCGCGGCCAAGGCCGAGGAGTCCATGCAAGCCGTCGGCATGGCCATGGCGAAAGCCGAAGAAGCCGCCGTCATAGCCAGCGTGAAGGCGGAGGAAGCCGAGAAGGCAAGAGAAGCCTACCGCGAGGTGTGTCGGCAGGTGGACGCAGCGGCGGAGTGGGCGCAGTGCGAGGAGGAGCTCTTCGCCGCCCGGTTCCGACGCTACTGGAACCAACTCGTCGCCCGCCCCGGCGTCACCTTCCATCAAACCAGTAAGATGTATATCTACGCTCAAGCTGCATACATATATTTGACCAGTTAATTGCTCGTACTAACTTGATACACAACATCTGATGAAATCCATGTAGCATCGATCCCCGCCATGCGGTACACGCACCCTGCTCCCCATGATAGGCCCAAGGCCATGGATACCTTGCAGATCACGTCGGTGAAGATCGCAGCGGTCGACGATTGCCTGCAATGGCCGCTGCAAGTGTATGGCATCATCGCGGCACGAGATGTCTTGGATCACAAGCGCAACATTCTTTTCCACCGCCGGAGGGGTGATTGCCAAATAATCACTCAAGAGGTTAGTACGCTACGTTTACGGACTCTTACAGGCCTATTACAGGATAAATTTGAGGTAGCAATCTGTGATTGGATAAAAGGGGGAGGGAGGGTCCCACCCACCGAAAATCAGGGGGGGCGCAAGTTTAGTTGGTCGAAAGGTCCGTAAAATCTCTGTAATGAGGCCGTAGATGTAGCATTTTTGTTTTAGCTAGGTCTGCTCTTTTTGGCGCCAAACCCAAAATTTTAAGGTTTTACTTCCTCTGTACAGAATATCACTTTTGCTCCTCACTTTTACTTCAGCACACCTCACGGAGTATTTATAGTTTTAGTAGGCTAAACTTAGCCTACTAAAACTACAAGTATTTCGGTATAGAGGGAGTACCAATCAGCAGCTTTTTTTTGCTCTGCGGTTGAAGATGTTCTTAATATTTACATGGACAATTGCCATTCCCATGCAGGATCCATACCTAGCATTGACGGGCCCTAGTCGCGCCATTGCCGTGTCGAGGGACCTTTCATACATCGAGGTCTCGCTCAAGGTGAAGGGCGCGAGTAGAACTAGATCCGAGGACGGAGATTTGAGCGATCTAGTCCTGAGTTACGGGACCGGATTATGTCTCGCAGGCATTTACCCTAGCAGGCTCAGCACACTTGAACTCGAATCCAGTCACATTAATCGCTCCGTGGAGGCCACGGTCCGCATCAAAATCACCCACGGGTCATGGCCGGATGGTCTCCGAGGCGCGTTCACTGCCGGCATGAGCAGCAACAATGGCCTGGAAGTGGAGCTGCTCAATACCAGAGACGGTAGAGCTTTGCCCGTCGACTCTGAAGGTGTGGTCAAGCTCCAGCGCCGCGTCATCTCCGTCTACATCGAGGGGATGCTCAAGGTTTCCGTGGTGGCATGTTCGGTTGATGAGGAACGGGGTTTCATCGAGAAAGCTGAGGCAGTTTTCGAAGCAAAGAGACAATGTGTAAGCGTCATGGAGATTAACTTTGGGTCTTGTAGTATGCAGATTACCGTCGCTTGGTCCTGTTTCCGCCATGAGTAGTCTATATACTCAAGTTAATCTTATTCCATGGGTATTTTGTAGTGGGCAATGTTGATATATGGGTGTGGCCAGGTCTCAGTCGACTGAAATTTAACCAAGTTTTTACTTGACACTAGTAAACATGTCCGTGCAACGCACGTCTTGATCAAAGCAGCCCATTAAATTTAATATGAGTATTGGATTCTGAATTCATATTCTAGAAATTTAAAAAATAATAGAATACTATAGCATGATGATCTATGCCTCTCGAAAGGTCATGTTTAATACAAACCCCATTACTCATCATTTTACTATGTTATGTGAGGTTCAATCAGACCAAAAAGAAATCAAACCCATTTAGAAATCACAAAACTATGGTAAAGATTTCAGGAAGTTCTCTTGGGTTAAGGTGAAAGAAAAATGTGGGAATGTGAAAGAACAGATCTAAAGTGGACAACATATTGAATTAATGTGAAGATAACAATCGGAATCTAACTTTCAGTTCTAAAAATTATAAAATGTGTAATCTGAAACATGTAAAGTATGCAATATAAAAAGTGTTAGTTCTATAGAGCGACGGAAATGGCAACGGCACCCACATCCTCGCCGGCTACGGCACGACTCTCATGTCCCCGTCTGTTGCGGATGCACTCGGTACCCGTGTCAGTGCATAGTGGAACTGAGACTTCCGCATCCTCAACGGCGGTACGAACCCGTGCTTCTCCCCATTATTAATAATCCTGTTTTCTGGACCAACCATTAGAAAAACATAATATCAATTAAACAAACGGTTCATTTTTATCCAAGTCTATTCAGAGTACAAGTACTTACCTCAGCCTTTTGAGGATGTCTATATCTGGTTGGGTTTGATGCATGGACTTCTAATCTCCTTGCCAATCTTCCTCTTTATGGTTAGTAGTCCTAATTTTCATGTCTCACTTTAAACTCTTCATACTGCGATTCTATCTTGTTTGAGGCCAAACTTATCTACATTCACATGAGTATTTAGAGCTACAATTAAACTGAGAAAGCAATTGCACAAAATGATAGAAATATAAAATGATACATTTCTGAATACATATCAATCTAGTCCTTAGTAATGACCATAGCAGTTACTATATTTAGATGACAACTGAGGTATATCACGACGCTATAGGGGAAAAAGATCGCAAACTGCAAACCCAAAATACTTGAGTTTCCATGGTAACCGGAGTGACCCATCCTATGTGTAATTAAACTTCAAACTATACTTTAGAAATAAAATTATTCGATGCAGATGTCAAATACAGATACCGAATAGTCAAGTTACCTGGCATCATAGTAATTGAATTCACATAATGAAAATCATGGAAGTGCTAAGAAAAGTGATTCCATTAAGTATTGTGATATGAAATAGTTGTGCTAGCTAAGATATTTAAGTGGAAGAAATGAACACGGTTCCTTGCAAACTCTATACACAACATGCCTGTTGTACGCTATTGAACTTTAGCTCCCCCTTCATCCATTTTAGAGTCCTTATGCCTAAAAATAAAAGCACATGGTTATTGTTCATACATGAAAATTTGATGGTTCTCCAAGGGGGAGAGGTAATCAAACATCAATTCAGGAGCTATTATCAATATGAAAATATCAAATAATAAGAAAAAAGAAAATATTGCTTACAAAAAATAATATTGTACAATATGAACTCATGATATCTGCATCCTCACTTTTGACACAAGTAGATCATCTTTTAGTTGGCAACTATTAACAAAAGTATTGTTAGACTGCAGATTAAATCTATTTAATTGTTTAACACGTATGGACGCACATCCGAACTGCAAAAGAAAAGGAACAATAGTTGGTGCAGCTAATTGTCGCACCTGCATCTATGTGTAGAACAGAAAACAAATTTAGTATGAAAACTGACTACTCATTTCTCCTCAAACCAAATAAAAATGAAAGGATCATGGCCATATTTCCTCCTATTGACAGGTTTAAATTGCTGTCAAAAAAGAGAGAATAGACTCACTTGATTGAGCCATGAACGACCAAAGAATACAGCTGCAAATACTTCAGGAATAAGGGCACAAGCATGGTGTCATACATGATTTGTCCAGTTACAACTTACATGGGGATTGGGAAGCGCTAATAATTGGGCAGTTTCATGGAGTTGCATCCAGCCACCTAACCAACCTGCATGGTTAATCAATTGAGCATAATTTTGGGGGAAACCAAACCTTGGCCCCAAAGCCAAAACGCAAAATCAACACAAACAGAGCAGAGGAGGGCAGAGGAGAGGAGACGGGGAACGGGATGGAGGCGCGAGGTTCGTACCGAGATCTTGTCGGCGAGGTGGGCGAGGTCGTGGAGGCCACCGGGCTCGCCGTCGCTGTTGCCGCGCGAGTCCCCGCCGCCGCCGCTCTCGAGGAAGTCGCCGACGAGCATGGCCGGGTCCATGTCGCTCTCGTGGCTCCCGTGTTGGCTCGCACTCCCGGGCATGTCCCCCCTCCCCGCGTCCGCAGCCACAGGTGCCCCACCGCGACAGGCGACCCGCCCCTCGGCGAAACTCTCGCCGTGGACGGCGGGGCCCACCTCCGCTGCGCCGCCTCCACCACCGCGCCCGGCGGCGACAGCGCCCCGAACTCCTTGGCCACCAGCATCATCCTGCCCCGTCGGCAATGGCGACGATGATGGTGTGACGTTTTGGTGCACTTCGGCGAGGTCGGCGTGCAGGTAGGATATGGTGCTGGTGGCGACGGAGGTTAAGAGGATGTGGGCGCTAATCACGGAAGACAAGTGCAGGATGCGGATGGAGTTTGGTATTCTCCTCTGCGGTGGAGTATGGTCAGCCAATGCTAATTGCTAAGTCCACCCAGTCGTGAGGTGCTGATTAGTTCGTGTGTGTTGTGGGGCGTTTTACGGGGTGCGCGTTGTGAAATTCTTGTTTGCTTGTTTATTAGTAGTATAGATATAGATAACATGCAAGAGAGAAAAATAAATAATTAAAAAAAAAACGGATCTTAATGTAAAATCTCACGGATATAGCATCTAAGTCTCAGTCTTAGCAAGAATGTTGGTATATACAGTCTAATGTTGGATTTTATTTTTTTGCCGGGAGCCTGATATTGGATATGTTGTGCTATAGTGTATAGTTAAACTTTTTACTGGTGGTATTTCACAGGAAACACCCAGCAGAAAGAATAGAAGATATATATGAATTTCGCATGAATTTAAAGGGAATACTTCGGTTCGTGCCGAAAGTAATGACAATTTGGAAATTTTGAAGATGAAGATGGGCATGTCACTGAATCAGGTTTTTCGGGTGTCTATAGTGATTGAGTTCGCAGCCCAGACATACATATTGCTTTGTTTGCATGCAGAAACTGGTGGCCCAGCCGGTCCGTTGGATGGACCTCCTGAGGCCGAAAGCCCGAAACAAGCATATTTTTATCTGCAGCTCCGTCGGGCATCGACCTGCTGCTGCAGATCGGCCACCATAGGCTGGGGTCTGTAACGATTCACTGTACATAGGGTCATGTAGCTGTTCACTGTAGATAGGGTCCTGTAGCACGGTCAATTTGTCAGCAAATTTTGAAACAAGTGAACATATTTCAAGTTTGTGAACATTCTTTAGAAAAATAAATGTTTTTCGGAAACATGAACACTTTTTGAAAATTTTGTACAATGTGAAATTTAGAACAACTTTCAAAAACTGAACATTA
This sequence comes from Hordeum vulgare subsp. vulgare, assembly GCF_904849725.1. Lineage (NCBI taxonomy): Eukaryota > Viridiplantae > Streptophyta > Magnoliopsida > Poales > Poaceae > Hordeum > Hordeum vulgare. The sequence goes on from NW_025422501.1 coordinate 173,899, forward strand.
TTTCAGATTTCTAACATTGTTTTAATTGGGATCATTTTTTTAAAAGTATCAACATTTTCGGGAACATGATTTCTTTTCAATTTCCGAACGTTTTTGAAGTATATGAACAAACTTTGGAAAAAGGAACATATTCTGAAATTCTTAACAGATTTGGAAACGCTGACATTTTTGAAATCCAATAACACGTTTTCAAATCCAAAAAACAGCGATTTTTCCAAATTTTCCAATAATTTTGTCAATACACAATAATTTAAAAAAATAGAAATACAAAAGAATTAGAAAAAAATACAAAATAACCAAAAAAGTATTAAATAAGAGACACAACAGAAAAATGAAAACCCGTTCAGTAACCTTCTCGAACGTTCGCGAAACATGCAGAAACTTTACAGAAGTTTCTCGAGTAGAATCAATAGTGCATAATGGATATATTAAATGGGCCAGCCCAATTTAGTTCGATAGTTCGCTACCTGTGTGAAATAGTGGCAAATCTGTCAAAAAGTGCGACATATAGGAGTTTTCAGCATATCGACCTAAGTTTACCCCCTTTGAATAAGGTGTTGTCCCATTCGGCCTTGACAATAGCAGCTCCCCCACCCTCGCCCGTTGGTAAGTAGAAACTGCCGGCACAGCCCGGTCGTTTATTAGACTTCCTGAGGCCGAAACAAGCAAGCATATCCGTAGCCAGTCCGGCCATTGGCGATGTAGATCAGATACTCTATAGCGTGCCGCTACAGAACGGCTACCGTAGGTCGGGGCCTGTGATGATTCAATGTACTATGTAGTTGTCCACAGCACATAGGGTCAAGTAGCTCGGTCAATTTTTCAACAAATTGTGAAAGAAGTGAACATATTTCAAGTTTGTGTACATTATTTATAATAACAAATGTTTTCTGAAAACATAAAAACTTTCTGAAATTTTTGAACAATTTTAAATCTAGAACAAATTTTCACAAAAAGTTAGCACTATTTTAGATTTCTAACATTCTTCTAATTGTGATCATTTTTACTAAAAAAATAGAAACATTTTTTAGAACATGGTTTTTTTTAATTTCCAAACATTTTTAAAATGTATGAATGAATTTCAGAAAAAGAAACCTAATTTGAAATTCTTGATACAATTTTGAAATGTATTCATGTTTCAATTTTTGAACATATTATTAAAATATGAACACTTTTGTAAATTCCAAAAAACTATGATTTTTTTTCCAATTTTCCAACATTTTTTGTGATTACAAAACAATGTTTTAAAATAAGAATAAAAAGGAATCTAAAAAAAAATAACCCAAAATTATTAAATAAGAAACACAACAGAAAAATGAATATTGGTTCAGTAACCTTCTAGAAAGTTCACGAAATATGCAGGAACTTTAGATGATTCTTCAAACCGGGTCTTATAGATTCAGTAGTGCATAGTGGATCTATTAAATGGGCAATTTTATCGCAAGTGCGACAGCTAAGATTTTATAGCATATCCCCCTTACCTTTACCCCCTTTGAATAAAGTGTTGGCCCATTCGGCCTTGATAATAGCAAGCATATCTCCAGCCGACCAGGTCATTTGCTATGTATTCTTCCGTCCTATAATTCGTGTCTTAGGTTTGCCTAGAAATGAATGTATCTAAATACTAAAACATGATTAGATACATTCATATTTAGAGAATTTTAAGATAAGAATTTTGGAATGGAGGAGTAGATAAATATATCAGATACTCTGTAGCCTGCCGCTGCAGAACAACTACCACTAGTAGAAAAAGGATCTTTAGTCCTGGTTCGGTTGGGCCATTAGTCTCAGTTCTCAACCGGGACTAATGCTGGCCCCGGTTCGGTCCCGAACCGGGGCTAATGGCCTTTCACGTGACGGGGCTGAGAGCGATGGGGAGGGCTATTAGTCCCGGTTCGTATTACGAACCAGGGCTATTTCATCGCTTTTTTTAAGCAATTTTTGGGTTTAAGGTTTTGCACTAAATTGAATGGGCTATTTTGCTGCCCCTATTTTCCCATTTATTTGTTACATATATATTGCACATCGTCACGAATATATTACATCATCTCATCCGTCGTGCTTTGTCGAACATATTTACAAAATGTAGGCACGAGTTACGTGCACATATATGCATCTTTTTTACACTATATCATTTCATATCATTTCCGTTGAATGGCAATAGTATTCTAGTCGATCATCTAACATCTCATTATCATCTTAATCATATACCAAGTTATCATATGATACACATAAAATAAAACAAAGAAACTCATAATACATAGTCATCTCATGCATGCATCCTAATCGATCATGTCAAGTAATAATATAAACCAGAATAACTTGTCTCTCATAAGACCTAGCCTCCTCGCTCTTAGGTATAATGTCATAAAATAAAATAACACCTATGTCTCCATGATCAAGCACAGAGATCCAACGGTCTCCAACTTGTGGCTTGCGAACCTTCTTTTTTCTCTCCATGCTTCAATTTGGAGCCTTTTTTATCTTGATTTGAGGTTACTCGAGTATGGAGCATCGAACTCAGCCCTCAGCGGGCTTCTAATTTTCATTTGGCCTTCTGGGTGCATCAACAGAGGCGCTACATCATGTGGCAGTTGATGTTGAAGAACATAATAATAACCTAGTTAACAATGTAATCAACATTATTTATGCAATAGTAGAGCGTACTTAATTAGGAAACTCTTACCAAGATATTTCGTCGAATGTCATCCGGCTTCAACCTATGCACTAGTGGCCAATTCCAAAATTATACGGAAAGGTATTCCTAGAAACCAGAACACCAGCAACAAGAAAGTGGAGAAGAACATCCTTATCCTCCCAAGTTAGATATGATCCATATGTGTAGTGTGTCGTGTCAATTAATTTCCGTAATTCACTCGAAGAAACAAAATAAGCTGTAAATTATAATTTAACAAATTTAGTATATGGATGAACACCAACTATTTCTAAATATAAATGCAAATTACTTGATAAATATGGTTGAGAAACATCACATGGAGGTAAAACAGGAAACATATCATTGACAACCACCCAAATGTCGATGTTGTCTAGCATATTATCTTCAGGACGAAGATCGGAGGTTATTTTCATACCCTCCTCAAATCCATATGCCTTGCAAAGATCTTCTCGGTTTGGGCACCCAAATTCTGTTTGAAAAACTGAATTAAATACTTTGATAACAAATATGTGACCATGTATAGTCCTCAAGTTAGCGCTCCTCATCTCAATTCTCTCGTGGTCTTCGAAACCGAGCCTCTCGGACACATATCTTCTTGCATGGCAAGGGAGGAACATATCTCTATTCTCGTCAAGCTTCATGCTGAAGAACCTACCGTCTCGCAGGTGAGGCGTGTCGCAGATACCCCGACAGTCGCCGCAATATTCACACTCCCGATATTCATCGTCAGACATTTACTGTTTTAATGTGGTAAATGTGTGTAAACAACAATTCTGACATTATATATATCGAAAGAATTGAACATCTATATATATATAAACATAGCTAGCTAGGCCACTCGGACATTCCGGCAAAACTTAGCACAATTTAGCAAGACAAAAGTGAGAAACTCACTACTGTTTTATGCATTATATTAACACCAACAAAAGGATGATATTTGTAGGTTGGTGAAATATGTATGTGCCCTTTTTCCTCTCCAAAGTTTAAATAAGTTGTTCGAAACCATTGGTTGTCTAATTCAAACCTAATGTGCCTACTTACATGAAATTTACAAATAGGATTTTTTTTTCTTCTTTCTAGTTAGTCCATCAAAAGATCTTCAATAAACATATATATCTTGATTTTCTTATTAACATATGCATCTCAATTTCCATTATTTCAATTTGTTCTAGCTTGAATCGATGACCCTAAAATCTAAATGCAGCAGCCTTGGGGTGCCTAGAGCGGGAGGGGAGGGAGGGGGTAGCGGCGCCTGGAGGGGGTGGGCTTACCGGAGCGGGATGGGGAGGGCGGCGACCGGCTTACCGGAGCGGGAGAGGGGAAGGGGGCTTACCGCAGGAGGGGAGGGGTGGGTGGCGGCGGACGGCGAGGGGAAACGGCGACGACGACGACGACAACGGCGGCGAGGGGAGCCGGCGGCGTGGAAGGAGCGCGGGAGACGACGAATGTGTCGGGAAAGAGTCGACGTCGAGGGTTCGTCCGCGTCGGCGCGAGAGGAGGAGAAGATGGAAACCGCGATTTGGACATCACAAATTTCCACCTACCGCCTATATAGGCGGAGCTTTGGTCCCGGGTCGTGGCTCGAACCGGGACTAAAGACCACCTTTAGTCCCGGACCGAGCCACGACCCGGGACTAAAGACCCCCGAGGACTAAAGCTGGTCTTTAGCCCCGGTTCGAGCCATGACCTGGGACTAAAGACCTTGGGCTGGCGGCATTCCAAAGTTTAGTACCACCTCGCTTGTCGAGAGGGAACCGTGACTAGTTTATAAGCCCCGCTGTCACAACCGTGTCGAGCTCTTCCCTAAAACAGGCTTATGGGCCTAAACGCACTGTAAATTTAAAAATTAAAAATATATGTGAAATTAAAGACAAAATTCAACCTAAATTCAAAGTGAGCTCACTTTGAATTTAGGTTGAATTTTCTCTCTAAATTATCATATAGTTTCAATTTTTTTCCATTATTTTTGTTTTGTTCTTTGCTTTATTTATTTTGTTTTTTTTCTACGTACACACCTAAATATTTAGTTTTCAAATTTGAATTCTTTAAAATTTGTGATAACTTACTTCTTCATTTTTTGTTATTAAAGATTTGTTTTCTCTTCTATTTTAGTTCTCTATTAAAGATTTTAACCAAAAAAAAAATTATGAAAATTCTTGTGAGTTGATTTTTTTTGTTTCTTTTTAGTTAATGTTTTACTTGATTCTTTTTAACAAATAAGCACTTTGATAATTTTAGTTGATTATTTTTAATTCATTCATTTTAGTTAATGTTTTTGTTGATTCTTTTAATTAACTCTTTTTTTGTTTTTTTATTAAATATTTTCACAAATTTTCAACAACTTCTAACTTCATTTGATATTTTTCGTGCATTTATTTATTTTTGTGAGCTAGTTGACCCTGAAATGAAAAGCAGTACAAATAAACTCTGAAAATGTTGAAAGTTGGCATGGTATCATCATTTCACCCACATATTATGTGTTAAAAAGTTGAGAGGGTTACGACAAAAACTGGATGCACTTCGTGTACAAAACGGACAATATCTCTCGAAGTATGAGAGTTTCGAACAACAACTCATTTGTTACAAAGAGTTTTCATTTTTTTTGAACTTATTTGAACTCCATACTTTTGTGTGTTTCAAAATGCACGATTCAAAGGCACATCACAAATTTTCAACAATTTTTGACTTCATTTGGTATTTTTCATGCATTTTTTTGAGCTAGTTGATCCTGAAATTGAAAAGCACTACAAATGACTCTGAAAATGTTGAAAGTTGCCACGGTATCATCATTTCATCCACATAGCATGTGCTAAAAAGTTGAGAGGGTTACAACAAAAACTGGATGCACTTCGTGTACAAAACGGAGAATCTCTCTCGAATTATCACGGTTTCGAATGAGAACTTATCTGCTACAAAGGGATTTCATTTTTAAAATTTATTTGAACTCCATACTTTTTGTGTGTTCAAAATGCACCATTCAAGGCACATTACAAATTTTCAATAATTTCTGACTTCATTTGATATTTTTTCGTGCATTTACTTAATTTTGTTTTTCGAGCTACCCTGAAATTAAAAAGCACTACAAATGAACTCTGAAAATGTTGAAAATTGACATGGTATCATCATTTCAACCATATAGCATGTGCTAAAAGGTTGAGAGGGTTACGACAAAAACTGGATGCACTTCATGTCTAAACGGACAATCTCTCTTGAAGTATCAGGGTTTAGAACGAGAACTCAGTGTTACAAATGGATTTCATTTTTTTAACTTATTTGAACTCCATAATTTGTGTGTGTTCAAAACGAACCATTCCAAGGCACATCACAAATTTTCAACAATTTCTGACTTCATTTTGTATTTTCCGTGCATTTACTTTTTTTAAGCTAGTTGACTCTGAAATTGAAAAACAATATAAATAAACTATGAAAATGTAGAAAGTTGGCATAGGTTACCCAAAGGAGACAGTTGGGTACACCTTCTATCTCAAATCCGAGGGCAAAGTGTTTGTTGCTAAAAACGGAGCTTTTCTCGAGAAGGAATTTCTCTCGAGAGAATTGAGTGGGAGGAAGATAGAACTTGACGAGGTTGTCGAACCTCTCATCCCTCTGGATGGTGCGCAGGGCAAGGGGAAACCTCTGTCGTTGCGACGCCGGTTGAGGAGGAAGTTAATGATGATGATCATGAAACTCCAGTTCAAGTTTCTGTCAACCACGCAGGTCGACGAGACCACGTGCTGCTCCAGAGTGGTACGGTAATCCCGTCTTATCATCATGTTGTTAGACAACAATGAACCTGCAAATTATGAAGAAGCAATGGTGGGCCCAGATTCCAACAAATGGCTAGAAGCCATGAAGTCCGAGATAGGATCCATGTATGAGAACAAAGTGTGGACTTTGGAGGTACTACCTGAGGGCCGCAAGGCTATTCAGAACAAATGGATCTTTAAGAGGAAGACGAACGCTGACGGCAATGTGACCGTTTATAAAGCTCGACTTGTGGCAAAGGGTTTTTCACAAGTTCAAGGAGTTGACTACGATGAGACATTCTCACCCGTAGCGATGCTTAAGTCCGTCAGAATCATGTTAGCAATAGCTGCATTTTTCGATTATGAAATCTGGCAGATGGATGTCAAAACGGCGTTCCTTAACGGTTTCCTTAAGGAAGAGTTGTATATGATACAACCCGAAGGTTTTGTCGATCCTAAAAATGCTAACAAGGTGTGCAAGCTCCAGCGATCCATTTATGGACTGGTGCAAGCATCTCGGAGTTGGAACAAACGTTTTGATGAGGTGATCAAAGCATTTGGGTTTATACAAGTGGTTGGGAGATCTTGTATTTACAAGAAAGTGAGTGGGAGCTCTGTGGCGTTTCTAATATTATATGTGGATGACATATTGCTGATTGGAAACAACGTAGAGTTTTTGGATGGCGTAAAGGATTACTTGAATAAAAGTTTCTCTATGAAGGACCTAGGAGAAGCTGCTTACATTCTAGGCATTAAGATCTATAGGGATAGATCAAAACGCCTGATAGGACTTTCACAAAGCGCATACCATGATAAAGTTTTGAAGAGGTTCAAAATGGAACATCCAAGAAAGGGTTCTTGCCAGTTTTACAAGGTACGAGATTGAGTAAGACTCAGTGCCCAGCAACTGATGAAGATAGAGAGCATATGCGCTCCGTCCCCTATGCTTCAGCCATAGGTTCTATCATGTATGCAATAAGTATGGCAGGTAGGTTCCAGAGTAATCCAGGAGTGGATCACTGGACGGCGGTCAAGAATATCCTGAAGTACCTGAAAAGGACTAAGGAGATGTTTCTCGTGTATGGAGGTGATGAAGAGCTCGCCGTAAAATGTTACGTCGATGCAAGCTTTGACACAGATCCGGACGACTCTAAGTCGCAAACCGGATACGTATTTATTCTTAATGGGGGTGCGGTAAGCTGGTGCAGTTCCAAGCAGAGCGTCGTAGCAGATTCTACATGTGAAGCGGAGTGCATGGCTGCCTCGGAGGCAGCTAAGGAGGGTGTCTGGATGAAGCAATTCATGACGGATCTTGGAGTGGTGCCAACTGCACTGAATCCAATAACCTTGTTCTGTGACAACACGGGTGCCATTGCCCTAGCAAAGGAACCACGGTTTCACAAGAAGTCCAGACACATCAAACGACGCTTCAATCTCATCCGCGACTACGTCGAAGGAGAGGACGTAAATATATGCAAAGTGCACACGGATCTGAATGTAGCAGACCCGCTGACTAAACCTCTTCCACGGCCAAAGCATGATCAACACCAGAACTGTATGGGTGTTAGATTTATTATAATGTAATTCGCATGATGATGTGAGGGCTAGATTATTGACTATAGTGCAAGTGGGAGACTGTTGGAATTATGCCCTAGAGGCAATAATAAATATAGTTATTATTATAATTCCTGTATCAAGATAATCGTTTATTATCCATGCTATAATTGTATTGAATGAAGACTCATTTACATGTGTGGATACATAGACAAAACACCGTCCCTAGCAAGCCTCTAGTGGCTAGCCAGTTGATCAAAGATAGTCAGTGTCTTCTGATTATGAATAAGGTGTTGTTTCTTGATAACTGGATCACGTCATTAGGAGAATCACGTGATGGACTAGACCCAAACTGATAGACATAGCATGTTGATCATGTCATTTTGTTGCTACTGTTTTCTGCGTGTCAAGTATTTATTCCTATGACCATGAGATCATATAACTCACTGACACGGAGGAATACTTTGTGTGTATCAAACGTCGCAACGTAACTGGGTGACTATAAAGATGCTCTACAGGTATCTCCGAAGGTGTTAGTTGAGTTAGTATGGATCAAGACTGGGATTTGTCACTCCGTGTGACGGAGAGGTTATCTTCGGGGCCCACTCGGTAATACAACATCACACACAAGCCTTGCAAGCAAAGTAACTTAGTGTAAGTTGCGGGATCTTGTATTACGGAACGAGTAAAGAGACTTGCCGGTAAACGAGATTGAAATAGGTATGCGGATATCGACGATCGAATCTCGGGCAAGTAACATACCGAAGGACAAAGGGAATGACATACGGGATTATATGAATCCTTGGCACTGAGGTTCAAACGATAAGATCTTCATAGAATATGTAGGATCCAATATGGTCATCCAGGTCCCGCTATTGGATATTGACCGAGGAGTCTCTCGGGTCATGTCTACATAGTTCTCGAACCCGCAGGGTCTGCACACTTAAGGTTCGACGTTGTTTTATGCGTATTTGAGTTATATGGTTGGTAACCGAATGTTGTTCGGAGTCCCGGATGAGATCACGACGTCACGAGGGTTTCTAGAATGGTCCGGAAACGAAGATTGATATATAGGATTACCTCATTTGATTACCGGAAGGTTTTCGGAGTTACCGGGAATGTACCGGGAATGACGAATGGTTCCGGGAGTTCACCGGGGGGGGGGGGGCAACCCACCCCGGGGAAGCCCATAGGCCTTGAGGGTGGCGCACCAGCCCTTAGTGGGCTGGTGGGACAGCCCAAAAGGGGCCTATGCGCAATAGATAGAAAAATCAAAGAGAAAAGAAAAAAAGGGAGGTGGGAAGGAAAGGAAGGACTCCCACCCACCAAACCTAGTCCAACTCGGTTTGGGGGGGAGCCTTCCTCCCTTGGCTCGGCCGACCCCCTTGGGTCTCCTTGAGCCCCAAGGCAAGGCCCCCTCCCTCCCACCTATATATACGGAGGTTTTAGGGCTGATTTGAGACGACTTTTCCACGGCAGCCCGACCACATACCTCCACGGTTTTTTCCTCTAGATCGCGTTTCTGCGGAGCTCGGGCGGAGCCCTGCTGAGACAAGGTCATCACCAACCTCCGAAGCGCCGTCACGCTGCCGGAGAACTCTTCTACCTCTCCGTCTCTCTTGCTGGATCAAGAAGGCCGAGATCATCGTCGAGCTGTACGTGTGCTGAACGCGGAGGGTGCCGTCCGTTCGGTACTAGATCGTGGGACTGATCGCGGGATTGTTCGCGGGGCGGATCTAGGGATGTGAGGACGTTCCACTACATCAACCGCGTTCACTAACGCTTCTGCTGTACGATCTACAAGGGTACGTAGATCACTCATCCCCTCTCGTAGATGGACATCACCATGACAGTGTCCATGGGATCGTCCACCCTGACGTGGCAGAGAGGTGGCGGAGGTAGCAGCTCTGTTGAGTGAAATCCATTCGACGGGTAAACATGAATTCCCAAAAAGAAGAGTCCAATCAGATACTTAAGGAAGATAGAAGAGCAAAGATACTTACACTGAGGCGACCGGAACAACGATCCTCATCCGGGGCAAAGCTTTCTGAGGTTTAGACCTGCTGGGTTTAGCCACCTTGGACGGCTGATCCACGGGCTCGGCAGAAGAACCCCTGCTTCTCTTCACACTCCGAGCACTCGGGGCCACGGGTGGAGCTGGCGGAACAGCGGGGTCATGACGGTGCTTGGTTCGGCGTTCTGGTGGTGAGGGTGACGAGCTCTGCTCTTCACGCTCCTCCTCCTCCTCTTCTGTTTCCTCCTCCGCTCCCTACTGTGAGAGACGTACACGGCACTACCCGCGCTACCCTCCATGCTGCCTTCTTCTTCCTCGACCGGATCCCCACCTGAGACTGCAGAATGCCAGTTCGTCCACTCCTGCACAAAACACAGTCGGCAGCGTCAGTCGGCGAGACAAGAAAAGCAATAAAACTGAGAAGGTTAAAAGCACCCGACAACATGTACTCACCTCATTCTGAGGAGGATTTTGGGCGCGGAAGGCCTTCACCCGCCGAGCTCCCACGGGGTTATCACATGTGCCCGTGATGCTGCGGACCCACGCACCCACGGTCTCCTCGCTCACGTCTTCAGGATGGGACCGAGTGGTATCCAAAGGCCCCGTGTAATGCCACATTGCGTGGTCTCGGGCCTGGAGCGGCTGGATGCGTCGACCCAGAAAAGTCTCCTACAGGTCCATGCCGGTGACTCCGTTCCGGACGACGGTTATCAGCGCGTCGATCAAAGGCTGGATCTGGGCTTTTTCTCCCTTAGAGAGCGCTAGCTTCCTGGGAGGGCCCGGACGGTCTAAACTAAAGGGTGGTAACCCACTCGGAGCATTCGGGCAGGCAATGTCCTGGCAATAGAACCAGGACGATTGCCACTTCCTAACCGACTCGGATAGCTGAAGGAAGGGATAACTACTTTTTTTTTCTTCTGAAATCCTAAACCCCCGCAGAGCTAGAGGATGTATGTCTTATCATCAGACTGGCTAAGTTTCTTAACCGTTTGAGATCTAGCAGAGAAAACATATTTGAAGAGCCCCCAGTGGGGAGGACATCCTATGAAACACTCGCAGAGGGTGATGAATGCGGAAAGATGAGCTATCGCATTCGGCGGATAGTGATGGAGCTGCGCCCGGAAGTAGTTCATAATACCTCGGAAGAAAGGATGGGGAGGCGGGGAGAAACCTCTGGCCATGTGGCTGAGCAGCAGGACGCGCTCCCCGTCCCTCGGCGCCGAGATCGTGCAAAAACTTGGTTTTCTTCTTTGCCTAAAAATAGTATCGATTCTTGGAATAAGTGCAAAGATGCTTACATATCCAAGTATTTTCCGCCGGCTAAGATTATCTCTCTCCATAACGATATCATGAATTTCAAGAAACTTGATCATGAACACGTTGCACAATCTTGGGAGGATGAAGTTAATGATTAGAAATTGTCCTGCTCATGGCTTGAGTTTGTGGATGATTATACAAATATTTTACGCTGGTTTGAATTTTGCTTCTTGAAATATCTTGGACTCCGCCTCAGGTGGAATGTTCATGGAAATCACGTGAGGAGAAGCTACAAAACTCCTAGACAATATCATGAACAACTACTCTTAGTGCCACATTGAAAGGTCACCTGCTAGCAAAAAGGTACACGCTATAGAAGAAATTAACTCGCTTAGTGCTAAGATGGACGAGTTGATGAATTTGGTTGCTAGTAGAAATACTCCTTTAGATCCTAATGACATGCCACTATCTTCCTTGATTGAGAGTAGCAACTCTAGTTTGGACGTTAATTTTGTTGGTAGGAACAATTTTGGCAACAACAATGCTTTTAGAGGAAACTATGTTCCTAGGCCTTTTCCTAGTAACTCATCTAACAATTATGGCAATTCCTACAAAAACACTTATGGAAATCACAACAAATTGCCCTCTGATTTAGAGAGTAATATCAAAGAGTTCATCAACTCTCAAAAGATTTTCAATGCGTCCATAGAGGAAAAACTACTAAAAATAGACGATTTGGCTAAGAGCATTGATAGGATGTCTTATGATATTGATGCTTTGAAAGTTAGATGTGCTCCTCCCAAGGTTAACTTGGATAAAACTCTAAAAGCTAAGCGTGTCTCCATGAATGAGAGCAAAGAAAGAACCGCCCAAATTCGCGCTAAGCATGAATGGTTTAAAAGGGTGCGTTCTAGTGATGCAAATCATGAAGATCTGAAAGTGCTTGGTGTGACTCCTCTTGAATCTTTGTTTTCGCGTGACAAACCTATTGATGAAGGGGCTGGATATGAATCCACTTTGGTTGAAAAACGCTCCAATGATTCAGAGTCCACCTATCTTGATGATAAACGTGTGGAGAGTGGAGTAGAAGAAATCAAAATATTGGGTAGTAATGGAACTCCCACTTTGGATTTCAAGGAATTCAATTATGATAGTTGCTCCTTGTTTGAATGCATTTCCTTGATGCAATCCATTGCAAACTCTCCACATGCTTATAGCCAAAGGAAAGCCTTTACAGCACATATCGTAGATGCTATGATGAAATCTCTTGAAGAGAAACTCGAATTAGAAGTCTCTATACCTAGAAAACTTCAAGATGAGTGGGAACCTACTATCAAAATCAAAATAAAAAACTATGAATGCAATGCTTTGTATGATTTGGGTGCTAGTGTTTCCGCGATTCCAAAGTCTTTATGTGATATTCTTGGTTTTCATGAGATTGAAGAGTGTTCTCTTAATTTGCATCTTGCGGATTCTACTGTCAAGAAACCCATGGGAAGGATCGATGATGTTCTTATTGTTGCAAATAAGAACTATGTACCCGTGGATTTCATTGTACTTGACATAGATTGCAATCCTTTATGTCCCCATTATTCTTGGTAGACCTTTCCTAAGGACTATTGGTGCTATCATCGATATGAAGGAAGGGAATATTAGATTTCAATTTCCTCTAAAGAAGGGCATGGAGCATTTTCCTAGAAAGAAAATAAGATTGCCTTATGAATCTATGATGAGGGCTACTTATGGTTTGAGCACCAAAGATGACTATACGTGATTCCATCACCTTATGCCTAGCTAAGGGCGTTAAACAATAGCGCTTGTTGGGAGGCAACCCAACGAATCTATCATTTTTCTTTTTGTTTTGTATTTTCCACATTTTCATAATTCTGTTATGATTATGTTTTTTTGTTTCTTTTGCGTTTGTGCCAAGTAAAACCGTTATGATTAGTCTTGGGGATGATCGTTTGGTCATGCTGGAAAAGACAGAAACTTTCTGCTCACGAAAAGAATTTTCTTTTTTTTCTGTGAGAGCTTTTGAGTTGATTCTTTTTTCTGCTGATTGCTACCCAAATTATTCATACCTTCATAATTTGTCAGAAGTTTTGATGTAACAGAAGTATACGAAGTATACAGATTGCTACAGACTGGTCTGCTGTTAACAGATTCTGTTTTTGTTGAGTTGGTTGCTTATTTTGATGAAACTATGGATAGTATCGGGGGGTATTAGCCATGGAAGCTTGAAAATACAGTAACCCAACATCAACATAAGTAGAATTTAAGTTTGCTACAGTACCTAAGGAAGTGGTGATTTGCTTTCTTATACTAATGATATCACGAGTTTCTGTTTAAGTTTCGTGTTGTGAAGTTTCAAGTTTTGGGTGAAGATCTTATGGACAAAGAGATAAAGAGTGGCAAGAGCTCGAGCTTGGGGATTCCCAAGGCACCCCAAGTTGATTCAAGGATGCCGAAAAAGCCTAAGCTTGGGGATGCCCCGGGAAGGCATCCCCTCTTTCGTCTTCAATCCATCGGTAACGTTACTTGGGGCTATATTTTTATACCACATGTTATGTGTTTTGCTTGGAGCGTCTTGTATCGTAGGATTCTTTTATTTTTGTTGTGTCACAATCTTCCTTGCTGCACACCTAGAGAGAGAGACATGCACTCACCGTGATTTTGTCGAGCTTCACTTATATCCATTGGTTAGACAATTCAGCTCACATGTGTTTCGCTTATATCTTTTGAGCTAGTTGATTTTTCTCTATGTGTTTCACTTCTATCTTTTAGAGCACGGAAGCGCATGGCGTGGTAGTTGATCTATGCTATGAAAGTAGTCTCAAAAGGGGTAGTTATCCAAAGGGATATGAAAACTTCCACCTTCATGTGCATTGAGTAGTTAGAGAAGTTTGATTCATCTCAATTAGTTTTGAGTTGTGGTTGTGGTAATATTGAAGTTATACTAGTAAGGTGTTGTGGTTCTAGAAATACTTGTGTTGAAGTTAGTGATTCTCGTAGCATGCATGTATGGTGAACCGCTATGTGATGAAGTCTGAGCATGATTAGTTTATTGATTATCATCCTTTGTGTGGCGGTCAGGGTCGCGCGATGGTTTATACCTACCAACCCTTCCCTAGGAGTATGCTTTGAATGCTTTGTTTCGATTACTACTAAAACTTTTGCAACAAGTATATGAGTTCTTCATGACTAATGTTGAGTCCATGGTTTAGATGCACTTTCACCTTCCACCATCACTATCTTCTTTAGTGCCGTGCAACTTTCGCCGGTGCATAAAACCCACCATTAGCCTCCCTCAAAACAGCCACCATACCTACCTACTGTGGCTTTTTCAAAGCCATTCCGAGATATATTGCCATGCAACTACCACCATGACATGTGCCACCACTTCTACATTGCCATTGCATGATCATAAAATAGCTAGCATGATGTTTCCATTGATGTCTATGTCATGCTAGATCATTGTCACGGTACACTACCGATCGAAGGCATTCCATATAGAGTCATCATTGCTCTAAGTTTTGAGTTGTAAGTGGGATGATCATCATTGATGGAGCATTGTACCATGTGAGGAAATAAAAGAGGCCAGAGAAGCGCATTTACAAAAAGAGGCCAAAGATGCCCACAAAAATAAAAAATAAAAAATATTAAAAAAGAGAGGCCAAAGAGCCCACCCAAAAAAAATGAGAGAAAAAGAGAGAAGGGACAGTGCTATTATCTTTCCACACTTGTGCTTATTAAGCACCATGATCTTCATGATTGAGAGTCTCTTGTTTTGTCACCACCATATAGCTAGTGGGAAATTTTCATTATATAACTTGGCTTGTATATTCCAATGATGGGCTTCCTCAAAATTGCCTTAGGTCTTCGTGAGCAAGCAAGTTGGATGCACACCCACTAGTTTTCTTTAAGAGCTTTCACATACTCTTAGCTCTAGTGCATCATTCGTATAGCAATCCCTACTCATTCACATTGATATCTATTGATGAGCATCTCCATAGCTCATTGATATGCCTAGTCAATGTGACCATCTTCTCCTTCTTTGCCTTGCAACCTCCACCACACTCCATTCCACTTATAGTGCTAAAACCATGGCTCACGCTCATGTATTGCGTGAGGGTTGAAAAAGTTTGAGAAAGTAAAGGTGTGAAAACAATTACTTGGCCAATACCGAGGTTGTGCATGATTTAAATTCGTTGTGCAAGGATGATAGAGCATAGCCAGACTATATGATTTTGTAGGGATAACTTTCTTTTGGCCTTGTTATTTTGAAAGTTCATGATTAGCTTGCTAGTTTGCTTGAAGTATTATTGTCTCCACGTCAATAGCAAACTATTGTTTTGAATTTAACGGATCTGAATATTCATGTCACATAAGAGGAGTTACAAAGGACATCTATGCTAGGTAGCATGAAACCATCAAAAATTCATTCTTTATCACTTCCCTACTCGAGGACGAGCAAGAGTTAAGCTTGGGGATACTTGATACGTCTCAAACGTATCTATAATTTTTGATGGTTTCATGTTGTTATCTTGTCAACTTTGGATGTTTTATATACCTTTTATATCTTTTTTGGGACTAACTTATTAATTCAGTGCCAAGTGACAGTTCCTATTTTTTTCTGTGTTTTTGACTCTTTTCATATCTGATTTTGGAACGGAGTCCAAACGGAATAAAATCCACGAAATGAATTTTTCCAGAACAGAAGAAGATCGGGGGACTTGAGGGCCAAGGCAAGAGGCCCACATGGAGCCCACAAGCCCTGTGATCGCGGCCAGGGGGCCCGCGGCCACCAGGCTTGTGGCCTCCCTGGAGCTCCCCTGCCCTAGCTCTTTCGCCTATATATTCCCTAAAATCCCAGAAAAAATAAGGGCGTCCACGAAACCACTTTTCCGCAGCCGCAAGCTTCCGTTTCCGCGATATCTCATCTGGAGACCCTTCCCGGTGCCCTGCCGGAGGGGACTTTGGAGCTGGAGGGCTTCTATATCAACATCATTGACTCTCCAATGACTCGTGAGTAGTCTACTTCAGACCTACGGGTCCGTAGTTAGTAGCTAGATGGCTTCTTCTCTCTCTTGGATCTTCAATACAAAGTTCTCCATGATCTTCATGGAGATCTATCCGATGTAATCCTCCTTGGCGGTGTGTTTGTCGAGATCCAATGAATTGTGAATTTGTGATCAGATTATCTATGAATTATATTTGAGTCTTTGCTGATTTCTTATATGCATGATTTGATATCCTTGTATGTCTCTCCGATTCTTTGGTTTTGTTTGGCCAACTAGATCTATGATTTGATAGCAAGGCACACATCGTGTTGTTTCCATCAAGGGTAACAAGATGGGCTTTCATCATAGATTTGAGATTGTCCATCTACATCATGTCATCTTGCTTAAGGCGTTACTATGTTCTTATGAACTCAATACACTAGATGCATGCTGGATATCAGTCGACGTGTGGAGTAATAGTAGTAGATGCAGAAAGTATCGGTCTACTTGTTTTGGACGTGATGCCTATATGTATGATCATTGCCATAGATAACGTCATGACTATGCGCGGTTCTATCAATTGCTCGACAGTAATTTGTTCACCCACCGTCTACTTGCTTTCATGAGAGAAGCCACTAGTGAAAACTACGGCCCCCGGGTCTACTCACAACTATCGTCTCCAGTTTTACTTTGCTTTGTTTACTTTTTCCTTTCAGTTCTCACTTTGCAAACAATCTATAAGGGATTGACAACCCCTTCCTAGCGTTGGGTGCAAGCTCTTTGTGTTTGTGCAGGTACTTCTGACTTGACGCGATCCTCCTACTGGATTGATACCTTGGTCCTCAAACTGAGGGAAATACTTACCGCCGCTGTGCTACATCACCCTTTCCTCTTTAAGGGAACACCAACGCAAGGCTCCAAGGCCGCGGGGAAATCCTTTGCATATTTGCCAAGGAAATCCCTATAGACGTAGCCAGCAGCAGCTAACAAATATATTGATCCTCGTTTTAGATCATCTTGTATTACAGTAATAGTTCCCTCAATACTCGCAAATATATGGATGCTTATTTTAGATCTTCCAAGTATAAACACACATAAAGTTCCCATATGTTCACTAATGTGTTAAGTCTTGATTAACTAGTATTTCCAAATAATTAGAGCCCGCATAATACGTGCACACAAATATGTGGATCTTCATGTCCTCGCATTAATACTTCTACTAATTGTGCACACACATATGTGGGTGTTCATTTTGGATCTCCTCTCGTTAATACTTCTTATTTGCATTGGTGTGTTGAAGATATCCTTTTGCATAACTGACTTTCTATCTCTGTGCAACATTTAGAATCGATTATAGTGACCCTTAACATTTCAGTGGTTGCACAAAGTTTTCTCTCTTTTTTTGCAACTTTCAAGTTGTACATCTCTACAACCAAACTTACAAATAATTCGTCAAGGTGCAAACATTTAGTTTCAAACTTCAAATGTCAATAATAAAAACAAGAGGGAATTAAACATTTCCTAAAATGCGTGTGATTGGTTGCTCTTAGCTAAAAAACTAAGAGTTGCTAATGTGGCTCAAATAAATATTTGGCAATTATAAGAACTCCAATTATCATTTGGGGATTATTTATAAACCCAACAGTCGAGCCACATAAATATGACTAACCATGTGTGAATTGTTTTGTGATGGAAATAAAATTATGCAAGACCCAAATATTGGAAACCTTAAAGTCATCTAAAGTTTAAACGGAACTACAAGGGAAATTGGGAACTAAAATAAATCTCTCAAAATAAGCTGACAAACCAAATATTTTAAATGGGCACCAAAATACAAATACCACAAAGCTCGAATAGGAAAATAAGCCTGATTTGGAAAAAGAGAATAAATCAAGTGAGAATGTATGCACAGGGGTTAATACTTATTATGGCAGGAAATTTCTTTCCATAAATCATAAATAAAGGTTTTGAACTTCTGGTAATATCCCAAAATAAAATTGGAGCAAGTTTGGTGTTGAAACTAATTTGAAATTTATACAGAAATGTAAAGAGAAAAAGAAAAAAGAAATAAAAAGAAAATGACCAGGTCCAACCATTCAAGCGAGCTAGCCCAGCAGGCCCAACCAATAGCTGCAGGCAGCCGAGCATCCCAGCCGCCAAAGTGGTACATGTCGTTTTATCCAAGGCGTTGGATCAACATCAAACGGCTAATGTGCGACCCGCATACCTCTTTCTTCTCTCCCCCTTTCACTACTAGGTGGGACCGCCCACGTCTTTGTCAACCTCTAGCCAAGATCATCACGCCCACGATCGCATCACGACCCAAGCGCATGTTGCCCGTTCCAATCGCCCCAGTGCACGCCCAGCCTCGTGGCCATGCCCTATAAGATCCCGCCCCGGCCTCATCTACTCACCCCACTCCACGTCCGACATTGCCGCCAGGTTGATCCGGCACAGAGTTGATTAGTTTATAATAGGTCCACATTTACAGTTAATTGTATGGCCCATTTCCAAAGCCGCAACCCATTTGAGGCACCAAACAGTGTTGTGTGCTCTAAATTCCCACCATAGTTAGTAATGTAGTGACATATTATCCTCATGAAACTTTGATAACCATTTTTCATGTACATATTTAGGCAAGTAATTTTCCTTTATAAGGGTATTTATTTTGTGCATCATATTACCCACTAAAAAGAGATGTGAATATTTGGTAGTGAAAATATCCGTGAAAAGCCCATACTTGTAGGTTCTGGGGTAAACAGTGTCCCTTTAAATTTTTCTAAAATAAATTAAGACCGTCCGCATCCATGAAATTTTATTATAGTAAGAACTTTAATAGCCAAACTAAGAAATCTTTTTTCTAGATGGCAAACAAAGAAAACCTTCACATCGTGTTTTATTTGACACATCATAGAGGCAAGTTCATCCGTAGCACCGAAAAAATATTGCCAAAGTGGGTACCTATTTAATTATTTGGATAATAATACTTCACATTTACTAACCTGATTTATTTTTAATAAATGAACCACGTCCATGCAGAAAATAC
Organism: Hordeum vulgare subsp. vulgare; assembly: GCF_904849725.1. NCBI lineage: Eukaryota > Viridiplantae > Streptophyta > Magnoliopsida > Poales > Poaceae > Hordeum > Hordeum vulgare. Next base: position 193,193 of record NW_025422501.1, read on the forward strand.
ACTAATTAAGTAGTACTACAATTGTAAGGGATTCTTTGTTGACCATGTCATACCAGCGGACGGGGAATATCATCAGGATTTCCTTATCGATTTTGGTGGATAGATATTAGCGAGTTATGGATCGCAAGAGATGTTATATATTGTATATATGCATGATCATGTACTATATGTAGTAGCGTCGAGTTGTTCGACCAAGCACAGAGAAAGAGAGGTCACTTCTCTCTATATATGTTCATCGCGATATTGTGTAATTAATGGTTCCTTCAATTGCTTACTAGCTAGCGTCGAGTTCTCTCTGTATGTAGTAGGTATCGTCGACCAAGCACGAAGAAAGAGAGGTCAAGTCTCTCTATATGTAGTAGCTAGCTAACACAATTTAAAACCCCTAATAAAACGCTCGAAAACCCCTAACCCCCCACCTCCTTCAAAAAACACAAAAAAAAAACCAGCGCCTGCGAGCTGCTGACGCGGGGCTGCCTTTTGGTCTCGGTTGGTGTTACCAACCGGGACTAAACGTCCTCATGCCTGGGCGCCCTGCAACGGCCACGTGGAACAGCTTTGGCCCGGTTCTTAAGCCAACCGGAACTAAAGGTTTGGGCCTTTAGTCCCGATTGTTTTCTCTCGGTTGAAGAACCGGGACTAAAGCCCTTCTGGAACCGGGACTGATGGCTTTTTTCCTACTAGTGCCAAAGAGGAGCTGTACGATACCTCTTTTCTAGACAGCTTTGTAATCAACTTTCTTGCATACACATATATCATAAGCGAACGTGGAAGTTAAATTATTGACACAGTAACATTATTTTCAATCCAAGTGAAGGCAAACAGATGTTACAACAACACAATTTCATGTAGAAAAAATAAAAAATGGATCATTAAACCTATATGATGCTAGCAAGATAAAAGTTGAGTTTGACCAACATGCCCACCGCAATGTTTTCATCTAATAGCTTTTTCACCTCCATACCAAGAAGGCCCAACCAACAGTCGATGAAAGGTTTGTCAACTTTCTCCACACAGGCGGGCAGCTCAGAAGATAGCAACCCATCATCGGCTCTGCCCGTGCGACCGTGGTACTCATTTATCATTGTGTCACATATGCTGAGGATGCTCACCATGCGGTTGTAATCGACCACGCAGAAACTGAGGGAACGCATTGTAGACGTGCCATTTTTGGTGTCGTGCATCATTTGTTTGACATTGTCATTGGCCGTGGCAACTTGTCCCTTGAGTATATCAATGGCGACGTGTACCAGGCTATGGACATCTTTAGCCTCGGCGCTCCGATTGTCCAACTTGAGGCTCAACACACAAAACTCCTGTGTGATTGGGTTGGGGTCGTATATTTGGCTTTTCGTTGACGCATTCTTGCACGCTTCCACCATGAAGTTGGTCGCCTTGGGGTTTCCACCACCAGAGGCAGTAGATTCAGTTGCGATGGTAGTGGAAAGGAGCATGATAGTGATGGCAGAGAAGAGGATGGAGGTCACCGACATTGTTGCCGTTGCTATAAGCCTAGTTGGAAGTCTTGAAATGTGTCGAAGTTGGCGAAGGTGGAGATAAATGGATATAGAACGATGAGTAGGGAAGAGATGGATTGATAAAGTGATGTGCGAGGGTTGAGATTTTTATATAGAAATAAGTGGAGGTTCAGAAATGCAGTGTGTTGCTTAGCCATAGATATACGAATTAATAGTGCTAGCTATAAAAATATATTGATCCTCGTTTTAGATCATCTTGCATTACAGTATTAGTTCCCTCAATATTCGCAAATATATGGATGCTTATTTTAGATCTTCCCCGTATAAACACACATAAAGTTCCCATGTGTTCATTAATGCGTTAAGTCTTGATTAAGTAGTATTGCCAAATAATTAGAGCCCGCATAATACGTGGACACAAATAGGTGGATCTTCATGTCCTCGCATTAATACTTCTACTAATTGTGCACACAGATATGTGGGTGTTCATTTTGGATCTCCTCTCATTAATACTTCTTATTTGCATTTGTGTGTTGAAGATATCCTTTTGCATAACTGACTTTCTATCTCTGTGCAACATTTAGAATCGATTATAGTGACCCTTAACATTTCAGTGATTGCACAAAGTTTTCTCTTTTTTTTGCAACTTTCAAGTTGTACATCTCTACAGCCAAACTTACAAATAATTCGTCAAGGTGCAAACATTTAGTTTCAAACTTTAAATGTCAATAATAAAAACTAGAGGGAATTAAAAAATTCCTAAAATGCGTGTGATTGGTTCCTCTTAGCTAAAAAAACTAGGAGTTGTGAATGTGGCTCAAATAAATATTTGGCAATTATAAGAACTCCAATTGTCATTTGGGGATTATTTATAAAACCCAACAGTTGAGCCACATACATATGACTAACCATGTGTGAATTGTTTTGTGATGGAAATAAAATTATGCAAGACCCAAATATTGGAAACCTTAAAGTCATCTAAAGTTTAAACGGAACTAGAAGGGAAATTGGGAACTAAAATAAATCTCTCAAATTAAGCTGACAAACCAAATATTTTAAATGGGCACCAAAATACAAATACCACAAAACTCGAATAGGAAAATAAGCCTGATTTGGAAAATGAGAAAAAATCAAGTGAGAATGTATACAGAGGGCTTAATACTTATTATGGCAGGAAATTTATTTCCATAAATCATAAATAAAGGTTTTGAACTTCTGGTAATATCCCAAAATAAAATTGGAGCAAGTTTGGTGTTGAAACTTATTTGAAATTTATACAGAAATGTAAAGAGAAAAAGAAAAAGGAAATAAAAAGAAAATGACCAGGTCCAACCAATCAAGCGAGCTAGCCCAGCAGGCCCAACCAATAGCTGCAGGCAGCCGAGCATCCCAGCCGCCAAAGTGGTACATGTCGTTTTATCTAAGGCGTCGGATCAACATCAAACCGCTAATGTGCGACCCGCATACCTCTTTCTTCTCTCTCCCTTTCACTACTAGGTGGGACCGCCCACGTCTTTGTCAACCTCTAGCCAAGATCATCACGCCCACGATCGCATCACGACCCAAGCGCATGTTGCCCGTTCCAATCGCCCCAGTGCACGCCCAGCCTCGTGGCCATGCCCTATAAGATCTCGCCCCGGCCTCATCTATTCACCCCACTCCACGTCCGACATTGCCGCCGGGTTGATCCGGCACAGAGTTGATTAGTTTATAATAGGTCCACATTTACAGTTAATTGTATGGCCCATTTCCAAAGCCGCAACCCATTTGAGGCACTAAACAGTGTAGTGTGCTCTAAATTCCCACCATAGTTAGTAATGTAGTGACATATTATCCTCATGAAACTTTGATAACCATTTTGCATGTACATATTTAGGAAAATAATTTTCCTTTATAAGGGTATTTATTTTGTGCATCATATTACCCACTAAAAAGAGGTGTGAATATTTAGAAGTGAAAATATCCATAAAAAGCCCATACTTGTAGGTTCTGGGGTAAACAGTGTCCCTTTAAATTTTTCTAAAATAAATTAAGACCGTCCGCATTCATGATGGCAAACAAAGAAAACCTTCACATCGTGTTTTATTTGACACATCATAGAGGCAAGTTCATCCGTAGCACCCAAAAAATATTGCCAAAGTGGGTACCTATTTAATTATTTGGATAATAATACTTCACATTTACTAACCTGATTTATTTTTAATAAATAAACCACGTCCATGCAGAAAATACACTAATTAAGTAGTACTACAATTGTAAGGGATTTTTTGTTGACCATGTCATACCAGCGGACGGGGAATATCATCAGGATTTCCTTATCGATTTTGGTGGATAGATATTAGATAGTTCTGGATCGCAAGAGATGTTATATATTGTATATATGCATGATCGTGTACTATATGTAGTAGCGTCGAGTTGTTCGACCAAGCACGGATCAAGAGATGTCACTTTTCTCTATATATGTTCATGACGATATTGTGTAATTAATGGTTCCTTCAATTGCTTACTAGCTAGCGTCGAGTTCTCTCTGTATGTAGTAGCTACTGTCGACCAAGCACGAAGAAAGCGAGGTCACTTCTCTCTATATGTAGTAGCTAGCTAAAACAATATGAAACTCCTAATAAAACGCTCGAAAAACTCTACCCCCCCCCTTTCAAAAAACACAAAAAAACCAGCGCCTGCAAGTTGCTGACGCGGGGCTGCCTTTTGATCTCGGTTGGTGTTACCAACCAGGACTAAATTTATTCCTGCCTGGGCGCCCTGCAACGGCCACGTGGAACACCTTTGGGTTCTGTTCGTAAGCCAACCGGAACTAAAGCTTTGGGCCTTTAGTCCCGATGGTTCTCTCGGTTGGAGAACCGGGACTGATGGCCCTTTTCCTACTAGTGGCATGGAGTAGCTGTGCGATAGTTGTTTTCTAGACAGCTTTCTAATCAACTTTCTTGCATACACATATATCAGAAGCAAACGTGAAAGTAAAATTATTGACACATAACATTATTTTCAATCCAAGTGAAGGTAAACAGATGTTACAATAACACAATTTCATGTAGAAAAACAAAAAATGGATCATTAAACCTGTATGATGGTAGCAAGGAAAAAGTTGAGATTGACCAACATGCCCACCGCAAAGTTTTCATCTAATAGCTTTTTCGCCTCCATACCAAGAAGGCCCAACCAACAGTCAATGAAAGGTTTGTCAACTTTCTCCACACAGGCGGGCAGCTCAGAAGATAGCAACCCATCATCGGCTCTGCCCTTGCGATCGTGGTACTCATTTATCATTGTGTCACATATGTTGAGGATGCTCACCATGCGGTTGTAGTCCACCACGTAGAAACTGAGGGAACGCATTGTAGACGTGCCATTCTTGGTGTCGTGAAGCATTTGTTTGACATTGTCATTGGCCGTGGCAACTCGTCCCTTGAGTATATCAATGGCGACGTGTACCAGGCTATGTACATCTTTAGCCTCGGTGCTCCGATTGTCCTACTTGAGGGTCGACATGCAAAACTCCTGTGTTCTTGGTTTTAAGAACCTTCCAGAGATACCCAGCCAGTTTTTATTGGTTTTGGGAACATAGAAGAAGGTTCCTAAACTGGGGTTTTTGTTACTTTTTTTTTCTTTTTCTGTTGCGTTTCTTTTTTCTTTTTGTTTTTCTTTTTGTTCTTAGCTTTTTCGTTTTTTGTTTGAAAATTTCAAATATTTATTGAAAGTGTAAAAATATATTTCTCATCTTAATTTTTCAGAATTTTAAAAAATATTCATGCTAGAAAAAATCTTGTTCAACATATTTTAAAACTTAAGAACGATTTATGAAACTTGGACATCTTTGGAAACTACAGCAAAATTCAAAACATGAATATTTTTGCAATTTGCAAACAATTTTTTAAAATCAGGAACATTTTTTTAACGCCAGGAGCTTTTTAGAAATTTATAAAAAAATTGGAACAAAAGCAATCGCAACATTTTTGAAAAAATCAAGCACATTTTTTGAATCTATGAACAATTTATGAAAATGACAATTTTTTCAAATTTGGAACATTTTTTAAAAATCAAGAACAATTTTGGAACATGAACTTTTATTTAAAAAAGTAACCTTGAAAATAAAAAGGAAAAAATAAGAAAAAAACAGAAAATGACAAAAAGAAAATAAAACGGGAACATTTTTAACTCGAAATAATGTAACTCTATAATTTCATAATTTGGCCCTTCGATGTGTATGATGTATTAATTTACTCTGTAATTTTGATATGTAATATTTGTTTAACATGTATGTTATTTACATAGCTTGTCCCTTTCAATATCTTTACTAGAAATGGTGCATCCAACCACCGGTCCTACATATGACCCGTCGAGCCCGTTGGACCATCTAATGAGCAACTGGACCGAATCTGAAGCTGAGAAAAGAGATAAATATGATCATGAAAGGCCAGTACTGGGCATCGGCGCGCCGGCGCAAACGAGCGCACCGTTAGATCTATCTATGCAGCAATTGTTTCCTCGATGCAACATATTTTGTTCAGATGCAGCAATTTTTGTCAACGGTTGCAACAAAAATATAGTTGTAGCAAAAAAAAATCTACGTGATCGTAGCAAAAAAACGAAGCTGATGATGCGTAGTAGCAAAACAAAATAAGGGTCATAGCAAAACAATCCGGTGAACTCGGGTTACAACTCTGATGAACGTGTATGCAACTTTTTTAGTGAATAGTTGCAGCAAAAAAATATACCGGTTGTAGCTAAAAAATAACACGGTTGTAGCAAAAAAATCTAACGAACTCGAGTTGCAACGAAACGTGGATGTAGATTTTTTTTAATGAACAAATCGTAACAAAAATAGAAAACGCTTGTAGCAAATTTTACAACTGTTGTAGCAAATCTGGACAAAAATTATTGCATACATTGGCAAGCCACAGCCCGCGGGTCACGCGCGACTGGCCGAAGCATTCGGTCGGCGCCCCATTACGAAACGTTTCCCAATATGAAAAGGGTAGTGGTCATGGCACAATAATGCACTTAACACGGTCGAAAACAAGAAAACAGGTCCACAACTTCAAGTTAAATAAGACGCCAAAAACAAAAAAAAAAAACAGGTTCACAACTTCAACTTAAATAAGACAGCCAAAAAAAAGGTTCATATATTTTTTTTTCTCCCATGATAATACGTGTTTTATTCATGTCATAAAGGTCAAAGTACATGCCACGTCAAGGCCGACATGAAAAAACTATAAAGATAGCATAACATCTTTGAGCTTCGCACCGACGTTCATTGGCTGCCTCCCGCACCACCAAAACAACCATTGAACAAAAAAATGATGGATCACCTCCTCATCCAAACTCGACGCGTCTCCATCGCTGATATGCAGCTTTGCAGACCTTCTTGGTGACTCACTAAAAATGGATCCCTAGCCATTGAACGGACCAGACAGGGGCAACCCATCGGACACATCATCGAACTCCATATCTGACACCCCACCATGACTAAGACGTCGAAGAAAAAAAGCATACTTGTCATCCATGAACCACGAACACAACACGCGTTTCATCTTTTAGATGTCGATGCAAACTACAATATGCACCCACTCCTGAACTACCTTCCAAGCTATGCGCCGACGCAGGAGCAAACGCCATGGCAACAGCGAAGCCGGAGGAGACAGGTCCATTGCGAGGATGCCGCCGTCCCGACGCCATCAATTTTTGAACTGGCTTCCAAATCCATTTTCAACCATAGGACTGATGGTCTCGTCAAGAAAGGATCCAAAGAATCATTATTCAGCGACGCCATCGTCGTCGCCGAAGTCAAGATGAGAACAACCTAAAAACCTAGACTACAAAAGACTAAAAAGGATCCACATGCGTGGATCCAACGGCTCCCCTCACCACAGACGACCGATGTCGTCAACGGAGGGGAGCCGTCGTAGGACGGCAGTGAAAGATTGGCTTCTGTGGCGGCGTCTAGGGTTCCAGCCGTCTGGGACGGGAGCAAAATGATCTCGTTACCAGGGTAGAAATTAACACGTACGTGGGATGAATACGGCCTAGGCAAACAGGTCCACAACTTAAGCCAACGAATTAGTTGGATGCAATAGAAACACATTTTAAATAGGGTGTACCATTGCACATCTAAATGACTAAACAAAATATGAAAGAAAAAAAAATATACGCATGAACCTCTACATAAGATCAATGATATAGGATTTAGATATGTAAATATTTATCTTACATCTAGATGTGTTTTAGCAAAACCGTTTCAAATACTAGCCAAAACCCACAACGACATAGTAATCTAAAAAAACTTAGAGGCCTATAAGATTGGCTTCTCCACTCCTCTGCTTACTCATCGAAAGAACGCACTGCCGGCTAGCAAGGCAAGGAACAAAGCGGCGGCGGCACAATTAACCACCCTATCCTGCCGCTTGTACACTTGCTCGCGTTCTAATCGTCTCTGCGCCGATGCTTCAAGGTGTTCCCGCATGCATCTGTCTCCAGTCAAGAGCTTCCTTCTTGGCTGCCCTTATAAGGTACGCCATGCCGTCTGTGCTGCCCGGGGTTGAGTGTACATGGATCCGTGTAGGACTTCCTGGCGGCGGCGGAGCTGCAGCTGAAAAGTCGAGCATCCCCCACCGCCGGCGCTCCGGACGAGGAAGCGCTGCTCCTCCTCGAGCGCTCGCGGAAAATATCTGGTGACGGAGGAGGACAGGAGGCGCGGAAGACGCTGACGGAGCACCGCGGCGGAGCGGATCGCCGACGCCATCTCTCTAGACGGCGATGGGGTGACTTTGTTTCCACCTTCCTCCTCTAGCTGGGAGGCGCAAGGCGAAGGTCGGAGGACTGGAAGTGGACTCCCCTCCTCGGATTCGTAACTGAGCCGGAATCAGACTACAGCCACCACCATCTATATGTACACGGGCGGCGTTCTCCCAGGGAACGAGACAGCTAGCTAATAAGCAGCGTCCATGGCGACGGCGAGGAGGCGCAAGGCGAAGGCCGCCAGGGCCGCGGCCGCGGAAGCCATGAAGAAAGACAGGAAGAACGCCTACGATGCCATGGTCACAGCGGATAAGGAGTCCCGGCAAGCCGAAGCGGAGGCCAAGGAGGCCACCACGACGGCCGCGGCCAAGGCCGAGGAGTCCATGCAAGCCGTCGGCATGGCCATGGCGAAAGCCGAAGAAGCCGCCGTCATAGCCAGCGTGAAGGCGGAGGAAGCCGAGAAGGCAAGAGAAGCCTACCGCGAGGTGTGTCGGCAGGTGGACGCAGCGGCGGAGTGGGCGCAGTGCGAGGAGGAGCTCTTCGCCGCCCGGTTCCGACGCTACTGGAACCAACTCGTCGCCCGCCCCGGCGTCACCTTCCATCAAACCAGTAAGATGTATATCTACGCTCAAGCTGCATACATATATTTGACCAGTTAATTGCTCGTACTAACTTGATACACAACATCTGATGAAATCCATGTAGCATCGATCCCCGCCATGCGGTACACGCACCCTGCTCCCCATGATAGGCCCAAGGCCATGGATACCTTGCAGATCACGTCGGTGAAGATCGCAGCGGTCGACGATTGCCTGCAATGGCCGCTGCAAGTGTATGGCATCATCGCGGCACGAGATGTCTTGGATCACAAGCGCAACATTCTTTTCCACCGCCGGAGGGGTGATTGCCAAATAATCACTCAAGAGGTTAGTACGCTACGTTTACGGACTCTTACAGGCCTATTACAGGATAAATTTGAGGTAGCAATCTGTGATTGGATAAAAGGGGGAGGGAGGGTCCCACCCACCGAAAATCAGGGGGGGCGCAAGTTTAGTTGGTCGAAAGGTCCGTAAAATCTCTGTAATGAGGCCGTAGATGTAGCATTTTTGTTTTAGCTAGGTCTGCTCTTTTTGGCGCCAAACCCAAAATTTTAAGGTTTTACTTCCTCTGTACAGAATATCACTTTTGCTCCTCACTTTTACTTCAGCACACCTCACGGAGTATTTATAGTTTTAGTAGGCTAAACTTAGCCTACTAAAACTACAAGTATTTCGGTATAGAGGGAGTACCAATCAGCAGCTTTTTTTTGCTCTGCGGTTGAAGATGTTCTTAATATTTACATGGACAATTGCCATTCCCATGCAGGATCCATACCTAGCATTGACGGGCCCTAGTCGCGCCATTGCCGTGTCGAGGGACCTTTCATACATCGAGGTCTCGCTCAAGGTGAAGGGCGCGAGTAGAACTAGATCCGAGGACGGAGATTTGAGCGATCTAGTCCTGAGTTACGGGACCGGATTATGTCTCGCAGGCATTTACCCTAGCAGGCTCAGCACACTTGAACTCGAATCCAGTCACATTAATCGCTCCGTGGAGGCCACGGTCCGCATCAAAATCACCCACGGGTCATGGCCGGATGGTCTCCGAGGCGCGTTCACTGCCGGCATGAGCAGCAACAATGGCCTGGAAGTGGAGCTGCTCAATACCAGAGACGGTAGAGCTTTGCCCGTCGACTCTGAAGGTGTGGTCAAGCTCCAGCGCCGCGTCATCTCCGTCTACATCGAGGGGATGCTCAAGGTTTCCGTGGTGGCATGTTCGGTTGATGAGGAACGGGGTTTCATCGAGAAAGCTGAGGCAGTTTTCGAAGCAAAGAGACAATGTGTAAGCGTCATGGAGATTAACTTTGGGTCTTGTAGTATGCAGATTACCGTCGCTTGGTCCTGTTTCCGCCATGAGTAGTCTATATACTCAAGTTAATCTTATTCCATGGGTATTTTGTAGTGGGCAATGTTGATATATGGGTGTGGCCAGGTCTCAGTCGACTGAAATTTAACCAAGTTTTTACTTGACACTAGTAAACATGTCCGTGCAACGCACGTCTTGATCAAAGCAGCCCATTAAATTTAATATGAGTATTGGATTCTGAATTCATATTCTAGAAATTTAAAAAATAATAGAATACTATAGCATGATGATCTATGCCTCTCGAAAGGTCATGTTTAATACAAACCCCATTACTCATCATTTTACTATGTTATGTGAGGTTCAATCAGACCAAAAAGAAATCAAACCCATTTAGAAATCACAAAACTATGGTAAAGATTTCAGGAAGTTCTCTTGGGTTAAGGTGAAAGAAAAATGTGGGAATGTGAAAGAACAGATCTAAAGTGGACAACATATTGAATTAATGTGAAGATAACAATCGGAATCTAACTTTCAGTTCTAAAAATTATAAAATGTGTAATCTGAAACATGTAAAGTATGCAATATAAAAAGTGTTAGTTCTATAGAGCGACGGAAATGGCAACGGCACCCACATCCTCGCCGGCTACGGCACGACTCTCATGTCCCCGTCTGTTGCGGATGCACTCGGTACCCGTGTCAGTGCATAGTGGAACTGAGACTTCCGCATCCTCAACGGCGGTACGAACCCGTGCTTCTCCCCATTATTAATAATCCTGTTTTCTGGACCAACCATTAGAAAAACATAATATCAATTAAACAAACGGTTCATTTTTATCCAAGTCTATTCAGAGTACAAGTACTTACCTCAGCCTTTTGAGGATGTCTATATCTGGTTGGGTTTGATGCATGGACTTCTAATCTCCTTGCCAATCTTCCTCTTTATGGTTAGTAGTCCTAATTTTCATGTCTCACTTTAAACTCTTCATACTGCGATTCTATCTTGTTTGAGGCCAAACTTATCTACATTCACATGAGTATTTAGAGCTACAATTAAACTGAGAAAGCAATTGCACAAAATGATAGAAATATAAAATGATACATTTCTGAATACATATCAATCTAGTCCTTAGTAATGACCATAGCAGTTACTATATTTAGATGACAACTGAGGTATATCACGACGCTATAGGGGAAAAAGATCGCAAACTGCAAACCCAAAATACTTGAGTTTCCATGGTAACCGGAGTGACCCATCCTATGTGTAATTAAACTTCAAACTATACTTTAGAAATAAAATTATTCGATGCAGATGTCAAATACAGATACCGAATAGTCAAGTTACCTGGCATCATAGTAATTGAATTCACATAATGAAAATCATGGAAGTGCTAAGAAAAGTGATTCCATTAAGTATTGTGATATGAAATAGTTGTGCTAGCTAAGATATTTAAGTGGAAGAAATGAACACGGTTCCTTGCAAACTCTATACACAACATGCCTGTTGTACGCTATTGAACTTTAGCTCCCCCTTCATCCATTTTAGAGTCCTTATGCCTAAAAATAAAAGCACATGGTTATTGTTCATACATGAAAATTTGATGGTTCTCCAAGGGGGAGAGGTAATCAAACATCAATTCAGGAGCTATTATCAATATGAAAATATCAAATAATAAGAAAAAAGAAAATATTGCTTACAAAAAATAATATTGTACAATATGAACTCATGATATCTGCATCCTCACTTTTGACACAAGTAGATCATCTTTTAGTTGGCAACTATTAACAAAAGTATTGTTAGACTGCAGATTAAATCTATTTAATTGTTTAACACGTATGGACGCACATCCGAACTGCAAAAGAAAAGGAACAATAGTTGGTGCAGCTAATTGTCGCACCTGCATCTATGTGTAGAACAGAAAACAAATTTAGTATGAAAACTGACTACTCATTTCTCCTCAAACCAAATAAAAATGAAAGGATCATGGCCATATTTCCTCCTATTGACAGGTTTAAATTGCTGTCAAAAAAGAGAGAATAGACTCACTTGATTGAGCCATGAACGACCAAAGAATACAGCTGCAAATACTTCAGGAATAAGGGCACAAGCATGGTGTCATACATGATTTGTCCAGTTACAACTTACATGGGGATTGGGAAGCGCTAATAATTGGGCAGTTTCATGGAGTTGCATCCAGCCACCTAACCAACCTGCATGGTTAATCAATTGAGCATAATTTTGGGGGAAACCAAACCTTGGCCCCAAAGCCAAAACGCAAAATCAACACAAACAGAGCAGAGGAGGGCAGAGGAGAGGAGACGGGGAACGGGATGGAGGCGCGAGGTTCGTACCGAGATCTTGTCGGCGAGGTGGGCGAGGTCGTGGAGGCCACCGGGCTCGCCGTCGCTGTTGCCGCGCGAGTCCCCGCCGCCGCCGCTCTCGAGGAAGTCGCCGACGAGCATGGCCGGGTCCATGTCGCTCTCGTGGCTCCCGTGTTGGCTCGCACTCCCGGGCATGTCCCCCCTCCCCGCGTCCGCAGCCACAGGTGCCCCACCGCGACAGGCGACCCGCCCCTCGGCGAAACTCTCGCCGTGGACGGCGGGGCCCACCTCCGCTGCGCCGCCTCCACCACCGCGCCCGGCGGCGACAGCGCCCCGAACTCCTTGGCCACCAGCATCATCCTGCCCCGTCGGCAATGGCGACGATGATGGTGTGACGTTTTGGTGCACTTCGGCGAGGTCGGCGTGCAGGTAGGATATGGTGCTGGTGGCGACGGAGGTTAAGAGGATGTGGGCGCTAATCACGGAAGACAAGTGCAGGATGCGGATGGAGTTTGGTATTCTCCTCTGCGGTGGAGTATGGTCAGCCAATGCTAATTGCTAAGTCCACCCAGTCGTGAGGTGCTGATTAGTTCGTGTGTGTTGTGGGGCGTTTTACGGGGTGCGCGTTGTGAAATTCTTGTTTGCTTGTTTATTAGTAGTATAGATATAGATAACATGCAAGAGAGAAAAATAAATAATTAAAAAAAAAACGGATCTTAATGTAAAATCTCACGGATATAGCATCTAAGTCTCAGTCTTAGCAAGAATGTTGGTATATACAGTCTAATGTTGGATTTTATTTTTTTGCCGGGAGCCTGATATTGGATATGTTGTGCTATAGTGTATAGTTAAACTTTTTACTGGTGGTATTTCACAGGAAACACCCAGCAGAAAGAATAGAAGATATATATGAATTTCGCATGAATTTAAAGGGAATACTTCGGTTCGTGCCGAAAGTAATGACAATTTGGAAATTTTGAAGATGAAGATGGGCATGTCACTGAATCAGGTTTTTCGGGTGTCTATAGTGATTGAGTTCGCAGCCCAGACATACATATTGCTTTGTTTGCATGCAGAAACTGGTGGCCCAGCCGGTCCGTTGGATGGACCTCCTGAGGCCGAAAGCCCGAAACAAGCATATTTTTATCTGCAGCTCCGTCGGGCATCGACCTGCTGCTGCAGATCGGCCACCATAGGCTGGGGTCTGTAACGATTCACTGTACATAGGGTCATGTAGCTGTTCACTGTAGATAGGGTCCTGTAGCACGGTCAATTTGTCAGCAAATTTTGAAACAAGTGAACATATTTCAAGTTTGTGAACATTCTTTAGAAAAATAAATGTTTTTCGGAAACATGAACACTTTTTGAAAATTTTGTACAATGTGAAATTTAGAACAACTTTCAAAAACTGAACATTATTTCAGATTTCTAACATTGTTTTAATTGGGATCATTTTTTTAAAGTATCAACATTTTCGGGAACATGATTTCTTTTCAATTTCCGAACGTTTTTGAAGTATATGAACAAACTTTGGAAAAAGGAACATATTCTGAAATTCTTAACAGATTTGGAAACGCTGACATTTTTGAAATCCAATAACACGTTTTCAAATCCAAAAAACAGCGATTTTTCCAAATTTTCCAATAATTTTGTCAATACACAATAATTTAAAAAAATAGAAATACAAAAGAATTAGAAAAAAATACAAAATAACCAAAAAAGTATTAAATAAGAGACACAACAGAAAAATGAAAACCCGTTCAGTAACCTTCTCGAACGTTCGCGAAACATGCAGAAACTTTACAGAAGTTTCTCGAGTAGAATCAATAGTGCATAATGGATATATTAAATGGGCCAGCCCAATTTAGTTCGATAGTTCGCTACCTGTGTGAAATAGTGGCAAATCTGTCAAAAAGTGCGACATATAGGAGTTTTCAGCATATCGACCTAAGTTTACCCCCTTTGAATAAGGTGTTGTCCCATTCGGCCTTGACAATAGCAGCTCCCCCACCCTCGCCCGTTGGTAAGTAGAAACTGCCGGCACAGCCCGGTCGTTTATTAGACTTCCTGAGGCCGAAACAAGCAAGCATATCCGTAGCCAGTCCGGCCATTGGCGATGTAGATCAGATACTCTATAGCGTGCCGCTACAGAACGGCTACCGTAGGTCGGGGCCTGTGATGATTCAATGTACTATGTAGTTGTCCACAGCACATAGGGTCAAGTAGCTCGGTCAATTTTTCAACAAATTGTGAAAGAAGTGAACATATTTCAAGTTTGTGTACATTATTTATAATAACAAATGTTTTCTGAAAACATAAAAACTTTCTGAAATTTTTGAACAATTTTAAATCTAGAACAAATTTTCACAAAAAGTTAGCACTATTTTAGATTTCTAACATTCTTCTAATTGTGATCATTTTTACTAAAAAAATAGAAACATTTTTTAGAACATGGTTTTTTTTAATTTCCAAACATTTTTAAAATGTATGAATGAATTTCAGAAAAAGAAACCTAATTTGAAATTCTTGATACAATTTTGAAATGTATTCATGTTTCAATTTTTGAACATATTATTAAAATATGAACACTTTTGTAAATTCCAAAAAACTATGATTTTTTTTCCAATTTTCCAACATTTTTTGTGATTACAAAACAATGTTTTAAAATAAGAATAAAAAGGAATCTAAAAAAAAATAACCCAAAATTATTAAATAAGAAACACAACAGAAAAATGAATATTGGTTCAGTAACCTTCTAGAAAGTTCACGAAATATGCAGGAACTTTAGATGATTCTTCAAACCGGGTCTTATAGATTCAGTAGTGCATAGTGGATCTATTAAATGGGCAATTTTATCGCAAGTGCGACAGCTAAGATTTTATAGCATATCCCCCTTACCTTTACCCCCTTTGAATAAAGTGTTGGCCCATTCGGCCTTGATAATAGCAAGCATATCTCCAGCCGACCAGGTCATTTGCTATGTATTCTTCCGTCCTATAATTCGTGTCTTAGGTTTGCCTAGAAATGAATGTATCTAAATACTAAAACATGATTAGATACATTCATATTTAGAGAATTTTAAGATAAGAATTTTGGAATGGAGGAGTAGATAAATATATCAGATACTCTGTAGCCTGCCGCTGCAGAACAACTACCACTAGTAGAAAAAGGATCTTTAGTCCTGGTTCGGTTGGGCCATTAGTCTCAGTTCTCAACCGGGACTAATGCTGGCCCCGGTTCGGTCCCGAACCGGGGCTAATGGCCTTTCACGTGACGGGGCTGAGAGCGATGGGGAGGGCTATTAGTCCCGGTTCGTATTACGAACCAGGGCTATTTCATCGCTTTTTTTAAGCAATTTTTGGGTTTAAGGTTTTGCACTAAATTGAATGGGCTATTTTGCTGCCCCTATTTTCCCATTTATTTGTTACATATATATTGCACATCGTCACGAATATATTACATCATCTCATCCGTCGTGCTTTGTCGAACATATTTACAAAATGTAGGCACGAGTTACGTGCACATATATGCATCTTTTTTACACTATATCATTTCATATCATTTCCGTTGAATGGCAATAGTATTCTAGTCGATCATCTAACATCTCATTATCATCTTAATCATATACCAAGTTATCATATGATACACATAAAATAAAACAAAGAAACATCATAATACATAGTCATCTCATGCATGCATCCTAATCGATCATGTCAAGTAATAATATAAACCAGAATAACTTGTCTCTCATAAGACCTAGTCCTCGCTCTTAGGTATAATGTCATAAAATAAAATAACACCTATGTCTCCATGATCAAGCACAGAGATCCAACGGTCTCCAACTTGTGGCTTGCGAACCTTCTTTTTTCTCTCCATGCTTCAATTTGGAGCCTTTTTTATCTTGATTTGAGGTTACTCGAGTATGGAGCATCGAACTCAGCCCTCAGCGGGCTTCTAATTTTCATTTGGCCTTCTGGGTGCATCAACAGAGGCGCTACATCATGTGGCAGTTGATGTTGAAGAACATAATAATAACCTAGTTAACAATGTAATCAACATTATTTATGCAATAGTAGAGCGTACTTAATTAGGAAACTCTTACCAAGATATTTCGTCGAATGTCATCCGGCTTCAACCTATGCACTAGTGGCCAATTCCAAAATTATACGGAAAGGTATTCCTAGAAACCAGAACACCAGCAACAAGAAAGTGGAGAAGAACATCCTTATCCTCCCAAGTTAGATATGATCCATATGTGTAGTGTGTCGTGTCAATTAATTTCCGTAATTCACTCGAAGAAACAAAATAAGCTGTAAATTATAATTTAACAAATTTAGTATATGGATGAACACCAACTATTTCTAAATATAAATGCAAATTACTTGATAAATATGGTTGAGAAACATCACATGGAGGTAAAACAGGAAACATATCATTGACAACCACCCAAATGTCGATGTTGTCTAGCATATTATCTTCAGGACGAAGATCGGAGGTTATTTTCATACCCTCCTCAAATCCATATGCCTTGCAAAGATCTTCTCGGTTTGGGCACCCAAATTCTGTTTGAAAAACTGAATTAAATACTTTGATAACAAATATGTGACCATGTATAGTCCTCAAGTTAGCGCTCCTCATCTCAATTCTCTCGTGGTCTTCGAAACCGAGCCTCTCGGACACATATCTTCTTGCATGGCAAGGGAGGAACATATCTCTATTCTCGTCAAGCTTCATGCTGAAGAACCTACCGTCTCGCAGGTGAGGCGTGTCGCAGATACCCCGACAGTCGCCGCAATATTCACACTCCCGATATTCATCGTCAGACATTTACTGTTTTAATGTGGTAAATGTGTGTAAACAACAATTCTGACATTATATATATCGAAAGAATTGAACATCTATATATATATAAACATAGCTAGCTAGGCCACTCGGACATTCCGGCAAAACTTAGCACAATTTAGCAAGCAAAAGTGAGAAACTCACTACTGTTTTATGCATTATATTAACACCAACAAAAGGATGATATTTGTAGGTTGGTGAAATATGTATGTGCCCTTTTTCCTCTCCAAAGTTTAAATAAGTTGTTCGAAACCATTGGTTGTCTAATTCAAACCTAATGTGCCTACTTACATGAAATTTACAAATAGGATTTTTTTTCCTTCTTTCTAGTTAGTCCATCAAAAGATCTTCAATAAACATATATATCTTGATTTTCTTATTAACATATGCATCTCAATTTCCATTATTTCAATTTGTTCTAGCTTGAATCGATGACCCTAAAATCTAAATGGCAGCAGCCTTGGGGTGCCTAGAGCGGGAGGGGAGGGGGTAGCGGCGCCTGGAGGGGGTGGGCTTACCGGAGCGGGATGGGGAGGGCGGCGACCGGCTTACCGGAGCGGGAGAGGGGAAGGGGGCTTACCGCAGGAGGGGAGGGGGGTGGCGGCGACGGCGAGGGAAACGGCGACGACGACGACGACAACGGCGGCGAGGGAGCCGGCGGCGTGGAAGGAGCGCGGAGACGACGAATGTGTCGGGAAAGAGTCGACGTCGAGGGTTCGTCCGCGTCGGCGCGAGAGGAGGAAGAAGATGGAAACCGCGATTTGGACATCACAAATTTCCACCTACCGCCTATATAGGCGGAGCTTTGGTCCCGGGTCGTGGCTCGAACCGGGACTAAAGACCACCTTTAGTCCCGGACCGAGCCACGACCCGGGACTAAAGACCCCCGAGGACTAAAGCTGGTCTTTAGCCCCGGTTCGAGCCATGACCTGGGACTAAAGACCTTGGGCTGGCGGCATTCCAAAGTTTAGTACCACCTCGCTTGTCGAGAGGAACCGTGACTAGTTTATAAGCCCCGCTGTCACAACCGTGTCGAGCTCTTCCCTAAAACAGGCTTATGGGCCTAAACGCACTGTAAATTTAAAAATTAAAAATATATGTGAAATTAAAGACAAAATTCAACCTAAATTCAAAGTGAGCTCACTTTGAATTTAGGTTGAATTTTCTCTCTAAATTATCATATAGTTTCAATTTTTTTCCATTATTTTTGTTTTGTTCTTTGCTTTATTTATTTTGTTTTTTTCTACGTACACCTAAATATTTAGTTTTCAAATTTGAATTCTTTAAAATTTGTGAATAACTTTACTTTCATTTTTTGTTATTAAAGATTTGTTTTCTCTTCTATTTTAGTTCTCTATTAAAGATTTTAACCAAAAAAAAAATTATGAAAATTCTTGTGAGTTGATTTTTTTTGTTTCTTTTTAGTTAATGTTTTACTTGATTCTTTTTAACAAATAAGCACTTTGATAATTTTAGTTGATTATTTTTAATTCATTCATTTTAGTTAATGTTTTTGTTGATTCTTTTTAATTAACTCTTTTTTTGTTTTTTATTAAATATTTTCACAAATTTTCAACAACTTCTAACTTCATTTGATATTTTTCGTGCATTTATTTATTTTTGTGAGCTAGTTGACCCTGAAATTGAAAAGCAGTACAAATAAACTCTGAAAATGTTGAAAGTTGGCATGGTATCATCATTTCACCCACATATTATGTGTTAAAAAGTTGAGAGGGTTACGACAAAAACTGGATGCACTTCGTGTACAAAACGGACAATATCTCTCGAAGTATGAGAGTTTCGAACAACAACTCATTTGTTACAAAGAGTTTTCATTTTTTTTTGAACTTATTTGAACTCCATACTTTTTGTGTGTTCAAAATGCACGATTCAAAGGCACATCACAAATTTTCAACAATTTTTGACTTCATTTGGTATTTTTCATGCATTTTTTTGAGCTAGTTGATCCTGAAATTGAAAAGCACTACAAATGACTCTGAAAATGTTGAAAGTTGCCACGGTATCATCATTTCATCCACATAGCATGTGCTAAAAAGTTGAGAGGGTTACAACAAAAACTGGATGCACTTCGTGTACAAAACGGAGAATCTCTCTCGAATTATCACGGTTTCGAATGAGAACTTATCTGCTACAAAGGGATTTCATTTTTTAAAATTTATTTGAACTCCATACTTTTTGTGTGTTCAAAATGCACCATTCAAAGGCACATTACAAATTTTCAATAATTTCTGACTTCATTTGATATTTTTCGTGCATTTACTTAATTTTGTTTTTCGAGCTACCCTGAAATTAAAAAGCACTACAAATGAACTCTGAAAATGTTGAAAATTGACATGGTATCATCATTTCAACCATATAGCATGTGCTAAAAGGTTGAGAGGGTTACGACAAAAACTGGATGCACTTCATGTCTAAACGGACAATCTCTCTTGAAGTATCAGGGTTTAGAACGAGAACTCATGTGTTACAAATGGATTTCATTTTTTTAACTTATTTGAACTCCATAATTTGTGTGTGTTCAAAACGAACCATTCCAAGGCACATCACAAATTTTCAACAATTTCTGACTTCATTTTGTATTTTCCGTGCATTTACTTTTTTTAAGCTAGTTGACTCTGAAATTGAAAAACAATATAAATAAACTATGAAAATGTAGAAAGTTGGCATAGGTTACCCAAAGGAGACAGTTGGGTACACCTTCTATCTCAAATCCGAGGGCAAAGTGTTTGTTGCTAAAAACGGAGCTTTTCTCGAGAAGGAATTTCTCTCGAGAGAATTGAGTGGGAGGAAGATAGAACTTGACGAGGTTGTCGAACCTCTCATCCCTCTGGATGGTGGCGCAGGGCAAGGGGAAACCTCTGTCGTTGCGACGCCGGTTGAGGAGGAAGTTAATGATGATGATCATGAAACTCCAGTTCAA